>NW_027045388.1:300000-412719 GCF_963576615.1 Watersipora subatra
ATTAACATCTTGATGAATGCCACAAGAGCAGGGTGAACATTGTACATACTGGGGCACTCAAGCATCAAACTATGGGGAATTGAGTCATAGGCCTTTTTGTAGTCAATCCAAGCCATGGCAAGATTGATTTGCTTTCTCCTGAGATCTTGACAGACCGTCCGATCTACCAGTAACTGATGTTTAGCTCCTCGGGTGTTGCGCCCAATTTCATTCTGAGCACTGGTCCAACAGTGACTCATGTGCTCTTCCAGTTTGTCTGCAACTATTCCTGAGAGCAAGTTCCAGGTGGTGAGCAAGTACGTTATTGGTTGATAGTTATTGGGAATTGGCCCCTTCTTTGGATCTTTTATCAGAAGTACAGTTCGTCCTTTGGTCAGCCATTCTGGATGGTCACCTTGTTCTATTATGCATTTCATCTGCTTAGCCATTATGGTGTGAAGTGATGTCAATTTCTTTAACCAGAAGGCTTGAATCATGTCATGGCCAGGTGCAACCAAGTTCTTCATACACTGCACTCTGCACTTGATGTCCACTTCGCTGATGGTGAGTCCTTGCTGAGCCACAGTGTGTTGATGGCTCTCTTTAAGCTTATTCAACCAATTTGCAGTGATGTTATGAGTAGTCTCTTCCTTCCAGATTTCCTTCCAGAACTTTGAAATGCTAGATCGGGGAGGCTCTGACATTGGCCCCTGCAGTTCACCTTTGAAATGGGAATACACTCTAGATGGATTATTGACAAACAGTTTGTTAATTCTCTTGTTATCTCGTTCTTTGGTGTAGCGGTTCAGTCGTGCCGAGAGTGATACTAGCTGCTGTTTGGCAGATTCTAGAGCTTCTATTGTGGCTTCCCTTTTTGGATGCTCCAAACTTGTTAGATCTCTCACTGAGCCTACTAACATTTTTCCGCAAGTTCTTGATCTTATTTTGTAGCCTCAGCTGCCAGGATGGAATGGTTTGGAGCTTTTTTGGCAGTGGCTCAACCCATCTTCTCCAAGATGACGGTTGCTGTACTGTAGATTAGGGCATTAGTCTCATTGATCGATCTAGTTGAGATTGACTCCAGTTCTAAGTTAATGTCTTCTAATAGCTTCTTATGTATGGCTTTGCTAAATTTTCGTAGTGGTACCCTGCTTTCAGAATCATTAGCAGCTGGCATGATATTTTCCACCAGCTCTTTCACCCTTGGATCACGGTCTAAGTGCATGTCTTCTTCAACCCGTGAGTCAACACATGATTGTGTATGTGTGACAGTGTGCGTTGATATGCACTCCTCGTTGGTCGAAGTTACCTCAGTGAACTGTTCCCTAATTTCATCTACTTCAAGCTCTGATATGAGGTGCCGCTTGATTATGTTACTCCTTTGAGCTACAAGTTGCTTAGCGGTTAGTGGCAATTCAGTGCGCATGTTTACCCACAGTTGACGTATCCTTCCCATGTGACCCCACTTTTGAGGTTCACTTATAAAGTAGCACTGCATAAGGTCCGTGTTATCAGTCCAAGTCTATTTCATCCGTTTTGAACCAGTAGCCCATTTTTCACTGCCTTTTCCTGGTTCAGCTACCGGCAGCGCGGACTTTGTTTGATCGGGCAATGTCCGAGCCGGCATAGCTTTGGTTATTGCACTCATCATAGAGGTTGTAGACATTATACAAGGAAAGGTCTTTTCTGCAGACCAACAGAAAAGTGCAGTGGTTGGGGTTTGAACTGATGACCTAATGATCACTGTCCCGATACCTTACCAACTGTGCCATCTGTCTTGTTATATAGATATATATATAAATATATATACCCGTATATGTATACATACACACACATATATATATATATATATATATATATATATATATATATATATATATATATATATATATATATACACGTACATGTATATATATATATATACACACGTATATGTATACATATATATATATATACACGTATATGTATACATATATCTATGTATATATATATATATTCACGTATATGTATACATATATCTATGTATGTATACATATATGCTTATATACATATATATATTCCCGTGCCTCTCAATAACTTTGAGCAATATATACAGACTATTGTCTCTTCACGTCCTCAATTTTAGAGTCAGTATAATCTAAGAAATCTTGGAGTGATCCTGAATCTTGCATAATATTTTGCCCAAAATTGTTGTTCTTAAAAACGGCTCGAATCAATAATTTTTCAAGAAGGACGAACTCGTAGCTCTGGGTTTGCTTGTCTTTTATGCTAATACATCCCAACTAGTATTTCTACTGCTATATCTCTGCATGTATTACAACAAAGAACATAAACATTTTTCTATTATTTTCGAAAAGTTATTTACGATTATGCAATGTTTCAAATTTTTTTGTATCAATGTCAAAATCTGCCTCAACATTTAAATGGCTGCTGCTAACAATAACAAGAACATGTATTCAAAACACAACATTAACTAAATATAACTCGTATTCACCATTTCCAAAGGTATATTTCATCTGCCATATTTGTTATTGATGCTGTATTTACTACCTAAAAGAGAAACCATTTTCAACTCAAGTCATATGCTACAAATAGGAATGATCATATTAATTAATTTTGTGAATCTTATCTGATTACCTAGTTTTGACTTGTTTTCTTGTAGACCATATTGTGTCATATTTCCTTGTTTGTAAATCTTCCGTAAATCATCTGCATTTAGATTTTCATCAAATATTTCATTTAATTGGCAAAGCAGATAACAATTTACTACATGAACCTTCTATACTCCAGGGTCATTTGTCTGCATGTCATAGTTGTGAAATATATGTACAGATCTCTGCATTTCTGACCAAAGTCAGCGAAAGTCTTTCTCACAATGATTTACTATGTAATTCTCAACATGATACGCGTATTTGATTGGCAAAAGGTTCAAATAGAGCAGCAAAGTATCTTGAGTCTTATTTTACAACATAATAAATATGTATTTATTTTATTACAAACATATTTGTATAATGTAAACATAATAAAATACAGTTGATTCTTAAAAAGATCACCTATATCGTCCTAGTTTAAGCTGTTCTGTTCTGCATTCTAAAGTAACAATACTCTTATGTTGAATTTTGTACTTTTGAACAGAAGCTGACAAGTCTGTTAGATCAATTTTAGATAAACATATGTGTATTATGTATATATTATTGGTGATGTATATGTATATATCTATATGTATATTTTATTGATGATTGAAACAAAGCTTTCATACCAAAAGTATATTCTAAAATAATTCAAAAAATTTCTTTCTCTAAATTTCTAAATAGAAAGTTATTTCTAAATATTCCTTTTGGTACCCACTAGTTTACTGTCTGAAAGTAGTGGTAAGTGGTGTACAGGATATCTGTTTGTTGTTGTGTCAGTAAGCATAACACTATGTGTTTACCATTTTTAACATGGAAATGCCAAAACAACCAAAGAATTGCAAAACTAAGTGTAGTTATTTTTCATGACATTGGAACCAGTTTGCTTAAGTGTATACCAAACATGTCTTCAAGAAAGTGAGCAATTAACATGAGGTAGCAATAAAAAGACTATGCTTCATTGTGATCAAATATTTACAATCTTCTTAATAGAAAAGCTGAAAATTATTTTAAAGACATGTAGTAGTAGTATTAGAAAGATAAATGCATCTTTATCAAACAACGTGCAAACGCTGCATAATTATGAAAAAGTTGATTATCATACATGTAGTTGATTATGATGAAGAACACTGGATATTTTGGTCAGATGCAGGTACTTCTGTAGTAAGCTCTTATTGCTACATTGATGTGCTTTAGTAAAGATTCATTCCTAATTTTGTTCCTATTTCCATAGTTTTGTTTCAAGAGTTCTCTACATGCTATAGACTCTCAAAAAATTATTTTGCTGTTAGCATACCTCAAAACTACGACTTATTTAATAAATATTAGATTAATTATCCAAGTTATTACTGTAATCAGATTGCTTTGAAATTTAATACCAGTGTTTGACAACTGTTTGTAAACACCTCCAGTTTTCTTCAATAGAGGAGGCGTCGTCCCACATGGTTTCTCTCTTTTGTAAATATATTACGAAGCGT
Source organism: Watersipora subatra (assembly GCF_963576615.1). NCBI lineage: Eukaryota > Metazoa > Bryozoa > Gymnolaemata > Cheilostomatida > Watersiporidae > Watersipora > Watersipora subatra. Next base: position 304,088 of record NW_027045388.1, read on the forward strand.
AAAATGCTTATTCATTTTCGAGCGTTTCCGGAGTTTTGCTAATTGCAATGCGCATGTTGCCAGTTTAGTCGAGAACCGAATTTATGTTCAAGCTCCGAAGCAAACAAAGCTCAAAACTTTTTGTGAAAACTTCAGGCTAAACTGATTAGCAACATATGCATGCTGTATATTTTATATAAAAACAATGCTGATCACTATGGCCTTTTAGCTCTGTGGTTGAACATCCGAATTAAACGCTCGTCGGTGCAAAAGTCGTAGTGAGTTCAAATCCATTAGATGGTGGAAAATCAAGATTTTAAGATCTATTGATGGAAAACCAACAGATATAAAATATATGACGACACACGGACAGAAACTGAGAAGTATATATATATAGATTTATATATATACACATTTATATATATATTTATATATATATATACACATATAAATTTATACACACAAACACACCCACATATATATATATATATAAATATATATATATATATATATAAATAGATATATATATATATATATATATATATATATATATAAAGTTGTTTCCTCACCCTGGTTACCCCGTATGGGTGGTAACTTCTGCTCTAACTTGGGTCTCCTACCAGAGACCTGGGAGTTTGAGCACTCGCCTCAAGATCTTAGCTGTTCCCAATAGCGCACTTTTCTGCAACTCACCTGAATTAATTACTGTTGGTATTTGGGCAAGCCACATTTTATGCGCCAGTGTTATTGCGCCCAGTGCCCCAATGATACTGGAATTACTGTTGTTCTTACACTCCAGCATTTTTCAATCTCTTCTCCAAAAGGGAGGCATTTATCTACTTTTTTTTTGCTGGTTATATTGTCATCATTGAGTACTGCTATATATATTATAATTTCCTCCTTGTTCCCCTTGTCCACCACCACTATATCTGGTTGGCTGGCTAAAACATGCTTGTCAGTCCGGATGTAGAGGTCCCAAAGGATCTTAGCACGATCATTTTCATCGACCTTACCAAGAGCTTCCCAAAAATATTGTGGTTTATTAAAGCCATACTCATCACATAGACTTCTATACACAACACCTGCAACATGAATATGTGACTCAGTGTATGCGTTTCCTGCTAGCTGCTTGCATCCGCTGATGATGTGTTGGATGATCTCAGGTGCATCTTTGCAAACTCTGCATATAGGATCGTCTCTAATGTGATAGATTTTTGTTTGGAGTTGCCTTGTTAGATGCATTTGCTCCTCGGCTGCCATGAGTAGTGACTCTGTATTGGTCATTGGGTTTCCTTTGTTCAGCCACATATATGTCTGGTGGAGATCGCCAACCTTTGGTATTTTTCGGTAGCAAGAGCCATGAAGAGGTTTTATGTGCCAGTCAAGTGCCTCATCATGACTGCGAAGTTTCATTGTCAGATTAGCCGAATGAAATTCAGCCATCAACTGATCTGAGGTGGCCATGGAGGCTGAATAGGCTTTAATGCTTTGTTCTTTCTCTTCCACTAAAAAAAAGAACAAAGCATTAAAGTCATATATATATATATATATACATTTATATATATATATATATTTTAGTACAACCGCGTCTGATGAGTGCTTTGCACGAAACAAATTTGTAGTGCAATTGCTAAAAGTTTACTTTGTTCGTAAAAAAATTTCAAATATATATATATATCGAAATGCATCATACTTAGAACTAAAATCAGAGTGCTCAACATAGAATGGAGCAGTATAAATTAGAAAATTAAATAGTTCACTTATCTTTTTTCAGCAGCTGACGGTTTCTTGCTCGTGCATTCCTCAGGCTGTAAACTTTAACTCTTTCTTGAAAGTCTACAGCCTGAATAATCCACTAGAAAAAAACCGTCAGTAGCTGAACAAAAATATAAGCGATCAAATTAATTTTCTAATTTATATATATATCTATGTATATATATTTGGTAATTAAAAGCACATGAATAGATATTCAAAAATAGAACTCAAGAGTAGTATAGTGAGAGCAGATCTACACATTTATGCACTTAAAGTTGAATTTTGGGTACATTTTAGCCCGAGAACCTCGGAGAATGGTGTTGTCTGATGGAAAGTTTGGGGGGGGGGGGTAGGTGTGTGAGTGTTGGGAGCTAAGGTTATGAAGTTTGAGAGGAATTGTGGGAAGGATGCGGTGCTGGTCGAGAGGAATTGTGGGAAGGATGAGGTGAAGAGGGCGATGGTTTCGGGTTTCGATGCGATGGGTTTGGGGTTCGGGTGTCGACGAGTTGAGCGATCGATCGTCGAATGGTTGGGGTTGGGTTGGCAACCGGTGGGGTGAACGGTGTTATGTCGTTTCGGTTGAATGAACGCTGATGTTGGACGAGTTCGGGCGTGTCTATTCGTGGAATCGGTTAAGTCTCCCTTCGTTATAAAACTCTTTAAAGATGAGTAATAAAAAAGGGGAAAGTCGAATGAATTATTCATTATGAAAAATTTTTTTTGAGAAGACATGAAGAGTCTTTATAGAAAACTAGATGATATAATTCAAATTTCTCCATTACTATTTATTAGTTTTGGATTTTTTCCGGTTAACGGTGAATTTTTACGAAATTTAATTCAATTTGAACATAACCCCTCGGATTGTACTTATGGTATAGCTAGTTATGAAATTATTCAAAGGTTGGGAATTACTGAACGACTTGTTCAATGGGCTTATCCATCTTCACGATCAGCGAGATATTGTGTAGGCAACTCAGCTCGTTCAAACTTTTGTGGATGGAGATCAATGCCTATTAAGTTTGTTTGTTATCATCCACAATTCGAAGAAAATAATGGTAGATTTACAGCTCCAATTAATTCTTCCACTACTCGATCCACCATCAGAACTACACATACATCTAGAATTCCTACCACCACCACAACTACACTCGCTAGTACAATTCCTACTACCACCACAACTACACTCGCTACCATCATTCTAGCAAGTGGAATCACAACTCTTCCATCATCTGAAAATCTTAAGGGAAATATAACTAATACCCCTCCAAGTAATAAAGAAAGAGGCTATGGAAATGAAAGTTTTTCTGTAGACAAATTACAGGATGTCGAAATTTTTTATCATAATCGCATGCTGCTGCTAAAGTTGTAATCTAATTTTCATGCTTTCCTAAATTTTTATTCCACAATGAAAATGATATGTGAATATTGTATTGATTTTATTTTAATAATAGTATCTTAAAATATACAATAAAATATAAATTCTCCATCTTTGGAGATGAAGATTTTATTTCTAAAGGTTCTATTGATTTGCATATATATTCATTCAAAAAAAAAAAAAATCTTTTTTATAAATACTAATTGTCAGTTTTCTGTGGAGATGAAGAGCTTGTCACTTCAGAATATTGTAATTCTTTCTTATCGAGAAAGAAGTATGTGCTGCTTGACTCGCTTTTCTCATCATCTTCTTTTTGTTTTGCATCATCACTGTTTAAATATATAAAACATTGAGGAATGAGAAAGGATGAAATAAATGGATAACTATATATCTTTGGTTTTAAAATTCTCAAAATCTACTTACCAAAATATACATTGAGCTAAGCCATCGTATACGTCTTGTCCACATGTGCAGGAAGGTAATCTGTCTATAGGATAATCCAATGGTAAATCCAATTGCAACTCCGTTTCACTATTTTGAGAGTTTGTTTCTTTCGAGATGTTTTTTTCATCACTTTCCTCACCATCTTCTTGATACCTGTTTAATTTTTTGAAAATCCATTAAAAATTGAGAAAAGATGATGTATATAAAATGAATAATTATATATTCATATAAAACTTTAGAATTTAAAATTTCAAAATGTACTTACCAATGTACACATTGTGCTAATCCATCATATACATGTCCACATGTACAGGAAAGTAGTCCGTGTGTACAATATTCCCATGGTGTAGCCCAAATTTGAACACAACTATCTGTACATTTCCCTTCTGACATTTTACCCTTCTCAGAATTCTGTTAGCTTATGAAGAGTGTTATGATAATAATGATTTGTTCTCGATTGCTTTTATAAAGTTGAGCATCTGTAAAACGCTTGAGTGAGTTTAATGAAAATTTATAAATAGATTACAAAACATTTCTCTATGCTTACAATTTCGCGAAAATGAATTTCGCGAAATTACACATATATATTATATAGTCAACTTTCGCGAAATTGGATTTCGCGAAATTTCACATTATATATATTATATAGTCAACTTTCGCGAAATTGAATTTCGCGAAAAGTGAATTTCGCGAAATTGGATTTCGCGAAATTTCACATCATATATATTATATAGTCAACTTTCGCGAAATTGAATTTCGCAAAAGTGAATTTCGCGAAATTGGATTTCGCGAAATTTCACATCATATATATTATATAGTCAACTTTCGCGAAATTGAATTTCGCGAAAGTGAATTTCGCGAAATTGGATTTCGCGAAATTTCACATCATATATATTATATAGTCAACTTTCGCGAAATTGAATTTCGCGAAAAGTGAATTTCGCGAAATTGGATTTCGCAAAATTTCACATCATATATTATATAGTCAACTTTCGCGAAATTGAATTTCACGAAAGTGACTTTCGCGAAATTGGATTTCGCGAAATTTCACATCATATATATTATATAGTCAACTTTCGCAAAATTCAATTTCGCGAAAATCTGTTTGCTATTTTCGCCTCATTAATTCCTTTGGACACACCCATCATTCTTCAATTCACTATATAAGCATTGCATGATCTGATGGAATATTCTGCCTCATTAACCATCTCTTGATGCCTACTTATATTTGAGAATTTGGGTCGATCGAGCGTTGATACCATAAGGCTTGTATGCTTCAGCTAGAATTCGGTTAGTCGGCTACTCGCGATTAAGTTCGTTGAGTGTCGCTGTTTTCAGGGGCTGTTGTGTGGACAAGCGCCTTGGCATTCGACCTGATTGTTTTCCTAGGTTTACCTATGGAATTCTCCTGTTTGGTTTGGCTTAACCATTCCATAACAGCCTCTCGACCAGTAAATAGATGAAGATGATGAACTAGTAAAGAGGCATACATGGATTAATATGTGGATTATTTTGAGGATAACTCCAACTCAGCGTGAGTATATCAATATATAAAACTTATATCAAAAATGTTACGTTATTGAATCATTGGCTTTGCCGTTTCCGGTTAGTGCATGCGCACGCAGTTCTGTTTTTATCCTCGAGGATGCGTTACACGTTTTTCTAATGCTCTTGTATTGTATTCCTTATTCACATGTACTATTGTTCGTTATTCATAATATACGTTCTACAGCATTAACTACACACATATTCAACAAAAAAAGTAAATAACATTCGGTTGTATTTTTTACCAAGTTTATTTCGATATAAAGTATATATGTATATTCAATTGTAAAATATAGAAAAACTTTTATGTCAGTTCTTCTAGTAATTTAACAATTTGGGAAGTTCCTTGAATATGTACATTGTCAATACCTTCATTTTCTTCGTTATTAAGACTTTTACTAATTTTTCCATTCCAATCATATCTATCTAGTATAGTTTTTCGAACTACATGATCTCGTGTATCTTTTTCAGAAATTTTTAGCATAACTGTTAGAAAATCTTCTATTGAACATCCTCTGCTCCAAAATATTGCAAAGAGAAGACAGTAATCTCCACATGTTGTTGAAAGAAAACCTTGGAGTAGAACATCATTCCATTTAATTAACTTTATTCCAGAAAGTTTTAAGATTTGAGCGACATCTGGATATGTTGAAGGATCTCGTCCTGTTGAATCGAAATAATTAATTTCGGCTTTTGTTTGAATAACTCCTATCCAGTGTTCTCCTGGTTGATAAGAATAGTGTGTGTTAAAAATATATATTCCTTCATTCGATAAAAATTGTTCTATAAATTCATTTCTTGCACAGACAGCAAAAAAATGATTATTAGTCATGTGATCTTGGGAAAGAACATCGAAAATATTTGCTGTATTCATCCTTAGAATATGCTTCCACCACTGAGTCGAACACTAAAGTCAGAAGCGATTTCCATCATTTCATCTTTTTGTATATATGTATTAAGATAGACATTTTCTGGTGTTGCAACCCGAAAACCGATATCGATTGTTAGTGAAACATGTCTCATTAAATGAAATCCTTCGGATGAGAGATCTCCTGTCAAATCGAAAGCGTATATTGCAAGTCCAGTTTCATATTCACTCAGTCCAATTCCACTTCCTTCAGAAGAAAGATCTTTTCCCATTGCATTTAGAAGTTGTACATATGGTCGAGTATACATTCTATTTACAAAATTTGGAGTATATCGTTTTCCAAAAGGTAGTCCATCAATTTGTAGTTCTACATGACTCACATCGTAATGACCAAATTTGAAAGGATTACGATTGTATGATCCTTTTTCTCCATCGTGTGATGAAAGTGAAACAAGTATTAAATTTGGTCTAAGTGTGTTATCAGCAATTTTTATTTGAGTATGGGTTAATCCAGTATTCACATTATAAGATCTGGTGTATACCCGAGAAAGAGGATACTTTGCATTAACACCATTAAGTAGTTTTTCGTTATGTAAAAGCTGAATTGTTTGGTTGATTTTTAATTTTCGAAGATGAAGTACACATTTCGTCAACTTTACTTTTCCCCCTCCTCCAGGAGTAGCTGTTGCTGCCATCAAACAATAACTTGGTTTACTTCGGTCTAGTTCTAATTTACAATTCAATCCTGGAATGAGATATCTTTCCTGTTGAAAAATGCTAAGATGGAGTCGTCCAAAAAACTCAAACGAGTTTGAACCTCTAATAAGATTCTTTCTTGCTGTAGCCGCACTATTATCAAATTCCGCACCATCTTTTGCAAGATTATCATCTTGAAACCATCCTTCTGCTTTTAATTGGTATTGCTTTGCTTCTCTGCTATTATTGAGAAGGGTTTCTATGAACGATCTCATATGATAATCACTTGAATGTTCAACAACAGATCCATTAATTTTGAATGTTGCTGTTTTGATTAGCGAATGAAAAAACGCATCCCCTGGTACAACATTTACATTAGCAGCAGTATTGTCTAAATTGGAACCATCGTCCTTGACTACTTTTCCTTTGATTTGCAAATATGAATTACTTAAATCGATATAGTGATCTACATCTCCAGGTATTTCAATTTCAATTGGCCCATATTCACTGAGACGTGACGGAGCTAATTCACTATAATATCCGCGCTCCACCGAACTATGTGTGCCTGGAACATCAAATATACCCAAACTTTCGTTTATCGTAAAAGGAGAACCCGATATTTTTAAACCTGTTGAACCAATCTCTCCAGAACTCATCTTTCACTATTGATGTATGTCAATGAAATGAACTAAAAAATATTGAGATAATAATATATAAAGCATTTTCAAATTTTAAAAAATATTTGGAGTGGCTTTTCTCCGTCGCTTTGCAGGTTTGCTACGGTTATTTAATTTTCTTTTCCCAGGTTTTCTAACTCTTGGAATTACTACTTCATCTGTTTCTTCTTCTTCTTCTTTTGGTCTCTCTACCATGTTATTAAGATAATTGGATGCAGCATCTAACCCTTTTTTCCCTAATGAGATAGCCGTTTTTTTTGCTAGAGGCGCAACAGCTTTTGCTAATTTTTTAAATATTCCTGATAGTCGTCCATTTCCCATCACTCCCTTTCCTTTATATGGTGTCAATCCGCCATTTCCTGATTGATTAGACGTGTAATATTGAATGTAAAAGTTTTTTGAGTCTTCTGGAGTATATGGAATTAATATGGAATTCATTGTTTCTTTCTGAAATGAACCGTTAGTGTAACCTTCCCTCCATCAAATGGTACTTTTTCTCCATCATCACTTGTTATAAGGGTCTCTATCACATCAGTAGAAATTTTATCCACTTCAACGTAATGCGCTTGACTGAATTCTGTATAAACTCGAGAGAACTTCTTTCCACTTACTGGGACAACTCGTAGCAATCGTACATTTGCATCTCCAACGAGTCTGTTACTTACAATTGATGAATATACGTATAATGATGTAAATCCATAGTTGATATCCGGAGATGTGATGTTTCCGTGTTTTCCCACATTATAAGTTATCTTCGGATCTAATCCTAAGATATTTGCGAAATCTTGTGAAAACGAAACCTGAACACTCGAATCTCTTACATACAACATAGATTTGTTGGATATTTTGTCGTATTCGAATTCTATAGTTGGATGGAGATTGAAGGGTTTTAGAACATCATGAGTTCGTTGAATTACTTCATCTATATCTTCGTATCTTCCATTTCCAATTTTTATGTCGAAACGACGAAATCTCCCATTAAGTTCCGCTTTTGTGATGCTTATTATTCCTTCTACTACATTTGGCCAATTATTTAAAAACGATATATCTTTTAGAGCAACTTCCCATTGTCCTTCTGTAAAATCTACATATCTGGCTAGTCTAACTGTAAAGTTTGAATTAGTATTTTTAGGAAAGTCACTAAAACTAGCATCAGAAGGAAGAGTTACGAACTCCGACATTTTCAATTCTTTCAATGAAGTTCAATTCCTTATCATCCTCTTTTATTTAACAAAATCTCTTTCATTGACCCAGCTATTGAATGAATCAGGATATCCCATCCATTTAACGAGTATTTCCTTTGTTCTTCCTCGTTTCCGAGATTTGAGAATTTTCTCAATTCGAAAAAATGCGGGTTTTTTTACTTTCTGTAGTTCATCTTCATAAAAAGTTCCATCAACCGGTTCGTTTGCTAAATCACGTAATTTATAGATAATTGGTCTTTCAAAATCAAGCACTTCTGTAATTTGAAAAACTTCAACTGTCCAATTTATTGTGAAACCTCTTTCGAAAACTGTTCTAGCTTTACTAATACGAACGTAATCATCAATATTGAATTTGGGAGTACTGTCAGAACTATATTCTCCATTTTCATAAATCCTATTCCAGATTCTTTCTTGATTTTCATAATTTACATCATTCGGTTTTATTCCTAATGTTGTGTGAATAGTATTGTTATATGCTTTTACCATTTGTGGTAAAACATCAATATATCTACGATCATCCGAATATGTCATGAATCTATACATCTTCACCCGTAATGTTTTGTTGAATCGTTCTATGATGGAAGCTTTAATTGTCTCATTCTCAGATGTAAACCATTTTACTTTATTTTCTTTCAAAACTTTTTTGACATCTCGATTATTAAACTCTTTTCCTTTGTCTGTTTGAAAAACTCTATAATTAGTTCCATCCAATACTTTTTTTAAGGCTTTTGCTACCAATATACCTGATTTGTTAACAAGAGGCTCTACCCATGCTTTTCTTGAAAAAACATCAATCATTGTAAGTAAAAATGTAATTCCATCATTTTCAGCTCGATGAGATCTAACATCCATTAAATCAGCCTGTAATTGTTCACCAACTCCTGCAACAATTGTAGGTCTTCTTCTAAATTTCGTTTTTATTTGTTTGTGTAACGTATAAGCATCTTCACCACTTAACCAATCTCTAACTTCTTGTTCGCTTTCTTTTCTCCGAAGTGCTTCATTCAGTTTTCGTGCTCCACCTAATGAAGATGGTAGATCCGGGGTATAATAGAATTCATTTAGTAAGTCGTCCATTTTCCTCTTGTTCCTACATAAGGTTTTCGTGAAGACGATCTATTCGAATTGGATTTTGATTTATTTGATAAATTCGAGTTCGACTCCTTGATAATTTTTTCAAATAAGTTATATTGTTTCTCAAATGAACTTGGAGAAAAGGGAGAAGATACAATTGAACTATCTTTAACTCGAATCTTTCTTTCAAGAAGATTTCGTAAGTTCTCAGGTTTAATCTCTCCTGTAGATCCTGTTATTTTCCCGGTTAAAGAATCATAATTTCCAGACTTTTTCAATTTTTCCAGAAGATTTTTCGCTTTAGTTCGATCCTGAATCGAACCGAAGTCTTCAACTATTGAAGAAATGGAATAAGATCTAGAAGAATTTGACGATGGTTCTTCTTCGTTTAACTTCGGTGGTAATAATGTGTCTTCTTTTTTTGGCGATTCTTTTAAAACTGTAGAGTCTTGAGACGAATTATCTTCAGGTAATTCAGGTGTATCTTTCTTTAGAGTTTCTTTTGAATTTTGTGGAGCTGAAGGTGTTTGTGACATCATTGAAATCGGATTTCGAATAGTCGGAGACTGTTGAATTGGATAACTCCGAATTGAATTCATTTCATCTGAAAATTTTTGAAGTTCAGCTGCATACAAATTAACTTTGTTATAGTCTGAAATAGTGTTATCGTTATAAATTTGACGCATCCTATCTCTGGTCTTCTTAACCTTACTTACTCTTGGATTTTCTAATGGATTGAAACGAAGTGACGAACTATAGCCATCATTGATAATTTTTGAATCCTGTTGACTTTTAAATTGGTTCCTTTTGTACTCGTCTTCAGAAACCAAAAAAAATTTTTTTGTATACTTAGGAAAGCTCATCTTCCTGCTGAATGATTAATACAAGTTGAGGGATGGCTTTATAATCCGTTTCAATAATCCTTTTCCGTTTTGCAAAATCTTTCGTTTATATTTAAGAGGTTTGTTTTCATCGATAATATTCATCAACTCCTTTTTATGTTGACTCAGAGAATGGTATTGATTTTTCGTTAAAGGTACATTTCCATATATAATATTTTTAACAATTTCAAGTAATGTTCTAATTACTTCTTCTTTCATATGAGGTAAAGCAGAACTTGCAAGTTCATCGGTAAGACTGTTCAGTATTTGCAGAATTACTCTGTTTTTTTTCATTCTCTTAGAAAGTGGAGAATTATCCATGATAACTTAATTATTTTCTTCTTCGTGTTTTAAACAATCCTCCGAGCAATCATTCAACTAATCCTGGGAGTATAGCACCCGCGATCGGACCTAGTAAAGCCGATAAAAACCCTCCTTTTTGCAAAAGTTGTTTCTTTTCCAAATTCGATGTTCTAGGACTAATCAGTCGAGCGATGTTTTTACTTTGTCGACTCAAAGCTTTATACTGAGCATCAGTTAGTCGTTCTTTTCTTTTAATGAGTAATTTCACACAATCAATAATTGCTAAAATTAAATCCGTTTTAGCATTTTTAATAATCGATTCTTGAGAAGAAATAGAATCTCCAACTAGAGATAATAAAGTTAGTAAATTTCGTTGAATTCTTTTTGTTTCAGCCATATCTATGTGATAATTTTAGTGATGTTATAGTAATCACTCAGAGGAAGATACAGAAGTGGTATGGTGAATATTTAAAGAGAACTTGGAATATATACTTGTTTTATTTAATTATGGAATACAAATCAAAATCGTTTGCTTAATTAGGCTTATAAATAATCATAGGCGTAGAGTCAACAGGAGGGAAATTTCCCATAATTCTCATTGTATCATCGGTTTCTTGTCGGAGGTCCAGTCTCATGAAGGAATATGGTGAAGATGTTGCATCTCAGTAGGATTCCTGAAAATATTTAACTTGTCCAGGAAAAACTTGTTTTCCTAAAAATGTGATTGATGTAGAATCCCTGGGGTTTTTACCTATAAAAAAATAGTGACTATTCAGCGAAATTGTTCTAAGTTTACCAAAGAATAAGTTTTGTGTAATAGTAAAAATACTAATATTTAGATGGTGACTTTTTCGAGTATACAAATTGTTAGCCATCTTGATATTTGATGATAATTCCTCTATTAGATCATCAATGATCATCCATCTATTTTCTCCATCTTTGGGAAAAGTACTCGGATCTTTCAATCCTTCATGAAATTCCACTCCTTTCATATCCTCAAAAGCTTCCTGCCATATTCCATAGCAATATATAATTTCGATTGGAGGAGGAGTAGATATTAATTGAGATTGTTCAATCAACCGTTTAACGAGTTGAGTTTTTCCTGATCCTGTTGGTCCTGTTATCATAGATGTGAAAGGAGAATGTAACCTCACATCAATTGATTGTAGTCCGTCTTTCTCCATGTTTTGATAATTACTAACATTTGAAGTTTTCATTTAAACTAATTATAATGATGAGGAGATGTTTCAAAAATCATACTTTCATTATTCACAAGATTTTGAAAAAATACTTCTACATAGTTCACAGTAGCATTCATGTTTTCTCCTGTAATCCGAATAAAAAAATATTCAATCAAAGATGAAGCTACAGTTATTGCAATTAATATTAAAACCACTCCAAAAAATTGAAGCAAACTTTGTCGAAGCGGTTTTGATGTAGATTTAGTGATGTTATCAAAATGATTATGTAATAATACAGCCTCTTCAACTAATCCATCTGTTTCATCTTTTTCTTCTTCACAAGAATTGTAAACTTTAGAATTATCCTTATGAATAGTTTCCATAATTTTATATTCCTTCTAGTTGAACTTCTCAATGATATAATGTTCATATATATAAAACTCTTAACTTATAAATAGTGAATGGACAGTTAATCGATTCCACGAATAGACACGCCCGAACTCGTCCAACATCAGCGTTCATTCAACCGAAACGACATAACACCGCTCACCCCACCGGTCGCCAACCCAACCCCAACCATTCGACGATCGATCGCTCAACTCATCGACACCCGAACCCCAAACCCATCGCATCGAAACCCGAAACCATCGCCCTCTTCACCTCATCCTTCCCACAATTCCTCTCGACCAGCACCGCATCCTTCCCACAATTCCTCTCAAACTTCATAACCTTAGCTCCCAACACTCACACACCTACCCCCCAAACTTTCCATCAGACAACACCATTCTCCGAGGTTCTCGGGCTAAAATGTACCCAAAATCCAACTTTAAGTGCATAAATGTGTAGATCTGCTCTCACTATACTACTCTCAAGACTTGAAACTTTAAAGATAATTAGTAAGTATAGATTAATAATAAAAAATATTAAGAACAAGAGATCTTTCAGAATGAACTAAAATGAACAAATTAACAGCACATGGCAGCCATGACAAAAGACAGATTTGTAGCGCTTTTACTGAAAATTTACTTTCTTCTTAATATTTTTCTATTATATATTGATATATTTTATTTACTTATTTGCGGATAATTTGAAGACAATTTGATAATGTGCTTATCTTTAACACCTACTCTCAATTTCTTGCTTATGCAATCATCAGGCTCTAGATCTCTACTCAACAGGTTGAGTTGAGACAAAAGAAGCATCAATAACACTTTAGCTCATTCACGTATATACTATTATTGTATAAAAGTGAATGAGTATAGTAAATTTAAAGTATAAAATAATACCAATGCTATTTTATTCGATATTTCCCACTAGTTATTAATTAGGTTTGTTCATTTATGGTAACAATAAGTTGCTTTAACTCTCTGTTGAAGAATTTCGTCATTGACCAAGCTGGAAGCTTTGGAACTATCAAGAAATCCTTTAGATCCTGCTACTCTTGATGAAGTAGCCAAGATTGAGTCTTTAGAGGTTCTTGACTTGTCGTTCTGCCAGCTGACTGAATTGCCAAGCAGGTTAGTCTAAAATCTTTGCGCCGAGCACACACTCAGTAAAATGTGCTTGGTTGTCTGAGTTATTCAAATCCATTTAGAAAATCAAATCTTTATCAGTTTAATCTCTACAGCAACTATTTTGTTTATCAAAAAACCCATTTGTCAGTGAGGAACATTTGTGGTAGACGACTTCCTGCTTTTGAGAAGAAACAAGTTGAAATTTGTTCAATGGAAATTTTTGTGTTGCATTACCAATGAGCTTTGTATGTTTTTAATACAACTAATTTTATCTGAATAAGCAAAATTTTTTGTAAAATATCGTCATAATGTCTTTGTGAGTAAAACGATGTAGTGTTAATGTTCATTTGTAGCGATTGAAATCTATGACTAAAAATGTGCATTACAGAGAGTTATCTTTGGAACCACGCTGTCGTCAGACCATCAATCTAAATTACTCATGTACAATACCTAAGCTGAGAATGAGTGATATCACATCCATTACAGTGGTTAAAATACCCAAGTCAAAAGTTTTTGGTGTCACTAACTAACAAATTTGACATTTTTTGTAACATAACTGTTATTAACTTTTTCACTCTCGCATTAAAATCTTACCGAATGAATATTCTGCCCGAATTTATTAAAACAAATTTTTCGAAAAGGCCATATACCACTAGTATTTTAGAAATATCTTGAGAATGAAAATATATATAGTTTTACTATAAAATGCATCTTATTCAAAACAAAATTTCCTACAAGATAAGTACAAAGTTTATTACACTATTGTGCAATATTTAACGTTTTATTTGCGTTGATCAAACGCGGTGTTTTTCCTTGCCATGACGATAATTATCTGGTTTTGCCATTTTGAAAAATAAATAGAAATGGAATCGTTAAACCAAAATTTTTTTTTAAGTGCATATGATTGGCAACAAGGTTGTTTCACTGGATACTAGTTTTTATATGTCTAGCTAATGCGTTGGCTTTGTAATGAAAAGAAAAGTGAAACCCTATTGATAAGCAGATATATCGTTTTACGGTTAGTACTTTTATCATCGCGAACTGTTGAAAAAATTAGCCAAAATAAATTATATTAATAGCAAATGATTGGCAACAAGGTTGTTTCACTGGAGACTAATTTTGATTGGTCTAGCTGTTGTATAGGCTTCGTAATTAAAAGAAGAGTGACATAATACTAAAAAGCCAATATATCGGCTTACGATCTGTACTTGAATTACCATGAAAGCCGATATATCGGTTTATGGTAGCGAAAGAGTTAAGCCATATGCAAAAACAACATTTGTTTAGTAAATGTAAACTTACTTTTCCTGGCTCACCAGGAACGTTACTCAAGTTCATTTGGTTATCATTTTATTTTATGTGCAATGCCAGACATCCAGCATCGCACAGATAATATATACATGGGTACAATAATATAGCATACTATATATAATAATATATAGTTATATAAGTTTTTCAATCAACCATGTAAACTTTTCATATGCCTGAGTGACTCATCGACGTTCCATTGCCATGAACTATATCTACGCATTAATATGTGAATTGCCCAAGTCAGCGACAGCACTCAAAAACAGCATATTCTGCTAACTAATTCATAATCTATAAAAATTTAACATCAATAATTTATAATAAATAGACAAATATTAGGTTTAACTAAAATTTATTTTATGATATTTCACCAAATAATCAAAATGCTTTTTAAAAGTTTTGGGTATGTGTAGTCGACAGCTGTAAACAAACTTGAATTAACATGCAACTCACTATTTTTTCTAGAGACAAAAAACAATTTGTAGTTGACATGCGTAACAAATAAAAAATAAAATGATTGCAAAAATGCTAGTTTAAAATATACAGTAGCTAGTCTTTTTTATACCAGTTTTAAGGATTAAACCAGCTCACAGGATCTATCCAGAATGATGGTCCAAATGAAGTAGTGAGGTGGAACATAACAGGACTACAGTAAATGTGCATTAAACATTTATTTATAGTACCGAAAGACGGACAAATCTTAAAATTATTTAGCTCAGTGATAACAACTTTGAATAATATCCCTAGGAGCTCAGAAATTTTCTAACATAATTATACCTAAATCAAAATTCGGAATTCCGACTTTCCACAGAATGCTGATACTAACGGCATTGATGTTGTTCTGCCCAACGGACAGTGTGAACTATAGGTAAAATTAGCATCGCTTTGCTTGTAAAAGCGTTAGATTTAACTTCGTGAAAATCTGACAAATTAGCCACAAAATAAAGCTTCTTCTACATGTAAATGTTGAACGGCATTTCTAATACAAAATCGCTATAACGGAAAGTTTGAAAACACAGCCCCATGGGTTTCGAATAAAGGTTTTGAGGTAGGCACACTATCAATAGCGTCAATATTTAAAGCTAACACTACAAAATATTTCATGTCAATCTTCATCTGAGTTTTCTCAACCTAATTTGTTTCCAAATTCTTACAGGCATCAGTGTAGATAGGGAATAATTAAATTGGGAAGATGATTAAAAATAAAAAACTAAGAATTTATTACTTTGAAATACATTACATTTATCCTAAAAAATGATGTTGTCTTTGACTTTCATGAAAGTTATAATACCAATAAAAAAATTCGCAAATTGTTTTTTCAAATTAAGTATATACTGCTAAATAAAAAACATTGAAAGGCAGGTTTGCTTACAGGGGTGTCTGTAATTTGTTTAACAGCAGCTAACCCACCAGTTAAGTTCTTTTGTTCAGCAAAAACTTTAACAAAATTCTCTCAACTATTTTTAGCAATCATGGCTCTTGTTTTTGCACTTTCTTGACTATCTCACCACAAAGATAACTGTCCGCATTTTCAGTTCTCTATTGAACTTGTTACTTAAAGTTGTAGTTTTTGTGCTAAGGTATAACGATGCTTGTGCATGTGTGGTCTGTGAGATGTAATGACTTTTAGCATTGTTATAATTTGTTGTTGAGTCACCATGCATAAAACTTAATAAGTAATAAGTCATGTTCTCTGTTTTTCTCGGTCAGCCACAACTTTATCTATTCAACTCGCATAAAAGGAAGTTGAGCATTTTAAGTGATCTAAGAAAGTGGGGAGCATGAAACCTTCTCTTAATTTTCTATTTAATTTCTGCAATGCGTTACAAGGAAAACTTGTGGGCTGCTGCTGATTTACATGTAGAAACTATTTGAATTACTTGTAAGATTGCCAATGTTACATCTTCTGATTTTAACCCAATTTGTAATTACTTTTTATACCACGTTGGCCATACCAGAACAACTATAAAAAAAATTGAATTAGTCATAAACCATAGTTTTGTTTGCTCACAAAGACCAGGCTGATCTCGGTGTATAAGCTGATTTCCATAAGCAAGTGTTACTCGTCAACTGCTGCTAGCTAAACATTTATAAACTGTAAAAAGTTAAATTTACATTTGTTCCTCTTTCCTACCATCGCATCCCGACTACTGTATTCACTACGATATTTTTACTACAATTCGCTATGATATGCGTGAAACACATTTCATGCACATTTCTCTTGCTCCCTCCTTTAAGAAAACTATTTATGACTGTAAGCATAAAAATAAAGACTGTAAACATGCCACTTTAACTTATAGCAAATCTTATGATATCCAATTTTACTAGTTGAACCAGCTCCTTGAACTTACTAAAATAGATAGTCTAACTAAACTAGTGAGGTAATGCATACCAGGACTGAAATAAGTGTGGATGAAACATTGTTTGTAGTTTTGAAAAGCTGAAGAAACTGAGACACCTTCAGCTGTTTGGAAACTACTTTGAAGAGTATCCCTCAGTGCTCGGGAGTTTGCAAAGACACACTCACATTGACATAAGGGAAATTGGCTTTTCAAAGACCAGCATGACCAAAGGTATTGCTCATCTTACTTATACGCCACTTTTAACTACTCCATCAAACCAAGTTGTTACATTGTAAATGCACCACATCATTAGTGTGCGGAATGCTGCAATTTTGCTGTGCATTACACATTTTTAATGCATGGTATTCGTTTACTGATCATGCAACCGCGCTTTCACTTCTATGATACCTGAGACTCAACAAATCATGCATATTGTGAATGTGCAATAATCGACCATTGAACCTACAGGTTTACTGTGACTGTGCGTTGGTATAAAGTTTATGATGCAGAGCAACTGACACTTCTGGTTTTTCAATCATTTTGGCTAGAATTTTTCGTTACTGCACAATGCTCTAAGTTTTCACCACAATATTTGCTGTTTAAAAGTTAAAAAAGTATTTTACACACAGCTTCAGCCTCGACTGGATCCGATACTTGCCATCAACTAATCTAATCACAAATGTCTCGTCTCAACAGAATGAGTGTACTAGTAATGTTTCATGTTTCATGAATTGGCTGCCCTCGTGGTTTATTTGAAACATTTTTGCTGCAAGAAAAGCTTAAATGCCTTCACTACCTTCACTTGCTCACTTCGTTCATACTGTTACATAATCTATATGATGGCCTGCCTTTGCACTTGTACAAAAGTTCGGATCACTGCCGACAGATTTAGCCGATCAACTCCAAAATGGCAATAATAATAACATACTAGCTTTAGGGAATTGGACCATCATTTTGTTGGAAATTGAACCAATTAGATTGCCTTTGACTCAGAGTTCACAGCACAGTGTCGGTTTTCAGATTTTTAAAATTTTAGTTTATGGCGTACAAAAGGAGAAACTGTAAGTGACAGCCTAAACATCATTCTCAAGTGATAGTCATCAACAGTGTGGTCAAATATTTTTGATTACTATATGTTATTTGAAAATACTATAATATACATTTATCTTAACAAGTAGAGGTTGGCACTTTGGTCAAACCGCAGAAACAACAGTGTTTTCCTTTTGGATCTGGTTTCACTATACAGACAACAAAATGAACAAAAACATCAATATTTTCTTTTGAATGCATTGAATTTTTGCACACTATTTCAATTAAAAAAAACTATATGAACGCTTCATAACAGAAACTTTAGGCTTTCGCAGCAAAAATATTGTGGGTACTACGACAAATATTTTTAGCATTACCTACTGTAATTTTGCAAAAAAAGGTGAAAGTTAATTATATGTATGCTATGTTTATCTTGGAGCTAAATCTATGCAAACATATAGTCGAGACTTAGATATCATTATTTGTTCGTGATCTGCAGTTAATCATGGATTCAGCTTAAACATAGTTCTAATGTGACACCTAAAAGTCAGTTTAGTTTTCTGCACTTGAAATTTGTTTTTTAATTATTTGAAATCTATATAAATATAGATTTCAAATATTTTGAAACTCTAAATCCACTCTACTGCGCATAAATTTAAATGCAAGGGTCGGGCGGGTGTAAAGTTGAAATGAGTACCGTGTAATAACTAAATTAAATTTGTTTGGCTACAATTACAATAAAACGTGATTAGGTAAAGATAAAATTGCTACGAACTGAGAAAAGAGAATAAAAATACTGAATGTGTTCAAATAATAATAACAATTCTTGCATAGAAGTAGGTGTCTGTAGGAAGAAAAATACTGTTTCATACTCTCTACCCCTCTCTCCAACTCTCTCTCCTTTCTCTATTTCCCCTCTCTCTCGCCCTTCCCTCTCTTCTATCTTTCACCCCTCTCTTCCCTTTCTCCCTCCCCTCTCTCTTTCCCCTATCTGTTTTCTTTCTCTCTTTCTTATCTCTTTTTTTTTTCCTTTTTTCTCTCTCTCTCCGTCTCTCTCCCTCTCTTTATCTCTCTCCCTCTTTATCCATTTTTCTCTCCCTCTCTCTCTCCCTCTCTTTCTCTCCCTCTCTCTCTTTCTCTCCCTCTTTCTCTCCCTCTCTCTTCACACATTCTCAACTTTGTTCCCTCTGCCTCTTTCTTTCTCTCCCTCTCTCTCTCCCCGCCTTCTTAACTTTCTTTTCCCCCTACCTCTCTCTCTCTCCTCCTCTCTCTGCCCTTCTCTTACCCTCTCTATCCCTCCATCTCAACTCTCTCTTTCCCCCTATCTCAACTCTTTCTCCCCCTATCTCAAATCTCTTTCCCCCCTTTCTCAACTCTCTCCCCCTGTTTCAACTCTCTCTCCTCCCTATCTCAACTCTCTCTCTCCCTATCTCAACGCTCTCTCCCACCAATCACAACGCTCTTTCTCCCTATCTCAACTTTCTCTCCCCCCCTTTTCTCAACTCTCTCTCCCTCCCATCTCAACTCTCTTCTCTTTATCTCTTCTCTTTCTCTCTCCCTTCTTTATCGCCCTCTTTCCTCCTTTTTCTTCTTCTTTCTGCCCTCTTTTCTTCCTCTTTCTCCCTCTCCCCCCTTTTTACCCCTTCTGGCCCCCTTTTTTTCCTTTCTTGTCCTCCTTATTTGCCCTCTTATTCCCCCCCCCTCTTTCCTCTCTCTTTCTTTCACCTCTCTCCCCCTTTTGCCCTCTCCTTCCGTGAGTTCAAAATCATCATATTATGAGGAAGCTTATTTTCCAAAATTTTAATAGCCATAGCTGAACATACCGAAGGATGATAGATAACAAAAACTGACGGCGGACGACAACTTTGAGAACTATATGTATATACACATGGTATATATATATATAAATATATAAATATATATATAGATATATATAAATATATATATATATATATATATATATATATATATATAGGTAGATAGATATAAAGAGAGAGATAAGGAGATATAGAGAAAGATAAAGAGATAGAGAAAGAAATGGAGATAAATAGAATATATACCTACATCTACATTGTAGATATATATATATTTATTCACCTCCTAATTATTATATATTTTTATGGAAATTTTAGGAGAATACGGTATCATACAATATATATTTATCGCCTTATCATACTTTGTATATATGCATTTTAGAAAAACTGTCAAAACTTGGAGAATGTCTAGATGGTTGTTGTAAATTACATATCAATCTGAAGGTAAAATAATTCATACCTCAATGAGTAAGCAAAAATAATGATTACCAGTTAGCAGATTGCTACAAATTACACAGAAAATTAGAATGTTACCATTGTAACTTATGTAATAGTCACAATGGAAACATTACATAGCATGGCACAGCTTACCTACCCTTTAGTAAGATGCCGTAATCTATATCATTTAGGAGTTTGCTATAACTTGTTCGTTTGAGAGGCTGCTCTGATTTACATATAATAAAGTATGTTGCTATAACTTATAGATCACGTGAGAAATTGCTATAATTTTAATTTCACATAGTTGGTAGCAATTATCTATATATCAGTGAGGAGACTGCTATAAGTTATATATTATTTAGGAGGCTGCTGCTATTTATAAATTGTTTTGGAGGTTGCTATAACTTACATATCATTGCAGAGGCTGCTATGAGTTACATATAATTTAGGATGTTGCTATCACTTATAGATCACCTAAAACCTTGCTATAATTTGAATTTTCCATAGTTGATAGCTATTATTTATATATCAGTTAGGAGGCTGCCATGGATTATATATTAATTAGGAGGCTGCTGATATTTATATATCATTTAGGAGGTTGCTATAACTTACATATCATTGCAGAGGCTGCTATGAGTTACATATAATTTAGGATGTTGCTATCACTTATAGATCACCTAAGACCTTGCTATAATTTGAATTTTCCATAGTTGATAGCTATTATTTATATATGAGTTAGGAGGCTGCTATGGATTATATATTAATTAGGAGGCTGCTGATATTTATATATCATTTAGGAGGTTGCTATAACTTACATATCATTGCAGAGGCTGCTATGAGTTACATATAATTTAGGATGTTGCTATCACTTATAGATCACCTAAGACCTTGCTATAATTTGAATTTTCATAGTTTATAGCTATTATTTATATATCAGTTAGGAGGCTGCTATGAATTATATATTAATTAGAAGGCTGCTGATATTTATATATCGTTTAGGAGTTTGCTATAACTTACATATCATTGCAGATGCTGCTATGAGTTACATATAATTTAGGATGTTGCTATCACTTATAGATCACCTAAGACCTTGCTATAATTTGAATTTTCCATAGTTGATAGCATTTATTTATATATCAGTTAGTAGGCTGCTATGAATTATATATTAATTAGGAGGCTGCTGCTATTTATATATCATTTAGGAGGTTGCTATAACTTACATATCTTTGCAGAGGTTGCTATGAGTTACATAGAATTTAGGATGTTGCTATCACTTATAGATCACCTAAGACCTTGCTATAATTGGAACTTTCCATAGTTGATAGCAATTATTTATATATCAGTTAGTAGGCTGCTATGAATTATATATTAATTAGGAGGCTGCTGCTATTTATATATCATTTAGGAGGTTGCTATAACTTACATATCATTGCAGAGGTTGCTATGGGTTACATAGAATTTAGGATGTTGCTATGACTTTTATATCACGTAAGAGTTTGCTATAATTTGAATTTCATTTAGTTGGTAGCTACTATTTTTATATCAGTTAGGAGGCTGCTATGAGTTGTATATTATTTAAGAGGTTGCTGCTATTTATATATCATTTAGTAGGTTGCTATAACTTATTTATCTGTTATTATTACTTAACAAACATAATTTATGTACTAGTCAGAAGGTTGCATGAAACTATACAACTTGTATCTTATAGCGATATACCTTTCACATTTGTAAAAAGCTATTTAACTTAAATATAGGTTCTAGAGGTACCTATGACGTATACAGTGTACATACTTCAAAAAGGCTATGATCGATTATGTACTATGTTAAGAAGGTAACATAACTTGCACACATTAGCTAAGAGGCCATAAAACCTTGTTCTCTTTTAGCAACTTATACGCATAATGACTTCTCTGACTTATGACATATCAGAAAAGTAACAAAATTATCTAAAAACACTCACAACATTTTACTATAGAATCTACTATATCTTTTTGCCTATTGGTGCGATCATGAGTTGTGGGCAAACCGGCCTCTGTTGCACATTTCCAAGTATTTTTTTCTGAAATAATTTAATTGTTGTTAAAACTTACATATTGTATAGTATGTTAAACTTTAAGGTAGGATTCCATAAATGTGTATATAAAACAACAACAGCCACCATGCTTGGTACCAAAAAATTCAACTAGTCAAGTACCATAGAATGGTTGTTGCTTAGTCGCCAAACGGAGTAAATTTATTCAGATGTCAAGTTTAATGCAATATTACAAAAGCCTCAACGACAAGAAGACCCTGCTGCCAATTTAATTTTGCAGCTTCTTGAGTAAGTTGTGGGCTCGGGCATAAGTCATCATTATAATTTTCAAACACCAATTTCTTTTAACAGTATACAGCTCTGACATTGTTGGTAGGTTGCATAAATCATCCGATCATGATCATGGCTTTTTGAGCGCTCCATTTTCTTTTAGGCTGCATAACTTTCTACTCACTAAAATAAACAAATAATGTAACTCAATATTTATAAATACGATCTATGTTATAGTTTCTTATTCAGTCACATATCGCTGCTGCACTGCATACAAAAACTTAAAAAAATTAGTTGGAAACAATGCATTGACACAACTCAGTTACTGTGATTGCTAAAATGAAACTCACACATTTTTCCTTGCTGTGCATATTATCTACAGTAATAATATGATTTACTTGCACAACGTACTTAGTTACTCAATCTAACATAAAATAACAGCAATTTCTTTCTATTCATCTTAAGCCACTCTTAGAACGTTAAGTAAAAACATTTTCCCACTCGGGGATGGAACCTGGAGAGTCAGGTTGCAAAACCGGCACAATACCACAACACCATAAATTGGGTAGATTCCAAACAAGCCCATTGTGTCTATGTAGAACCCAGGGAAAAAATTAATGTCACATAGAGAGCCAATAAAAATACAATAACATTCTATCTTGAGGGCATTTTCGCTGTTCAAAACATCTTTTTGACTGCAATTTATTGTTAGCGATGATCAGTCGGGCTGAACCTAGCACGGCACCAAATTTTTTCTAACTTTAGATCTCTCGACTTTGGGTGGTTTTATTGATCAATAGTAATACTGAGTCCTATTATTCACATTTTACCAGTAATAATAATGCCCTGAACTGTCAAGAAATTGATAAAACATTTTACTCAGACACATTCACTTAAATTTGGAAAATGACCCAAAAAAAGTTATTTCTTATTGTGTAGTGAATTTCTGATTTTTTTAGTTAATCCAGCAGAATACCTGGCATAATTACTCAACATTTTGCTTGCATAACTAGTTCAAAGGGATTATTGAGGATTAGGTTTTACTTTGATCATTCAAAATAAATATGAACATTCTTTGTCTTGTAATACAGGTCTGTTGTAAAAACTAGCTCAGTTGATTAAATACTCTGGAGCGGCGAGCGGAAAAACTAAAATTTGGTTTGGTAACTAGTTTTACCAACATAGGCCAGAGTACTGACAGCAATAACTAAATAGGACATGGTGTTTAATTAAAATGTAACATAAAAAATGTTTTATTTTGTTTTGGTAAGCTTGCAGCAAAAATGTTTGTTTTGCACCTAAAATATTATTTTACTCCAAATACTTTACGAAACAAGTGGTAATAACTTTATTGATTCAAAATGTACTGAAATTATATTTGCTACGAGCACCAATGGAAATCAAAATAAGTAATAAAATTCTTACAGACTTTTTAAAAAACAATTGCCGTTGCTGCTGCAAAACAGTGAGTAGACCCATAGGAAAAGAAGTACATGTTCTTATACTGCTAAAACTACCTTTGGCTCAGAAATCAGTTTTGAACAAAGCAATGAATTATAATATGCATTGGCATAATGTTGTGATGGCTAGGAAACAAAGCCGGGTCTTGCACATGAGGGTAATTTAGCTAATGTAAATAGATTTCCTACACTATCTAATTGAAAGCATCAATGCAAAATCTAAATACATGTAACCACTTACTAGCCATAGTACAGAGTGAACTTTTATTGTTGGTCCACATAGCATCCGTCCGCTTTGAGCATCTTTAAATTCTATTAAAGTGGATTTCATTATGAGTTCCTTTGATATTTCAAAGTACTAAAATGGGCAAATACAAATTGCAATTTTAGGGAACTATTCAATTGCAGTCATATGCCACAAAAATTTCTCTATGTTGTTTGTAGAATATTCTATAAGTGCTAACATTACATTTGTTTTAATTTTTAAAGTTGACACCAGTAATTTAGCAAATTATGTAGCTTATTAGTAAAACTTTTGTTAACATCGGCAAACAAACCGCATAAATGCTGCCCAATACCGAAGGCCAAAAATAATAATATATATTGCTATTTATGTTTTTACCAATAGTTTTGCAGTTTTGTCTTTGTATTGCAATTTATATGCAACCTATTGTATTTCAGGTTTGAGCAAATATGAGTTTTAGTAGTGTTCTGACCCTTCCTATCAGGTGGTTTCAACATTTTGAGGTAACAATGAAAAGCCATTAGTGGAATTTCTAACAAACTATTAAAAGCAAGTCATTGTGCAACTTCAGCAGCATCTTATATATATCATTCGCCAAACTCATTGTCTTGAATCATCAAAGTTCACCAAATCATTCAAAAAGAAATACAAATATTTGTACCGCTAATTATTCTATAGCTTAAAGAATAGAGAAAACATAATATTATTATGTTTTATTAGTTTTCTTGAGGCGTTGACTAATGTTCTAAAAAAAGAATCAAGGAGACTGACCCACTAGGAGCTGAGATATAGCCAGCCAAACACAGGTCTACCTAATAACGAATCAGAGGAAAACCCTTCGAAAATCCGGAGATATATGACATATGAAATCGACTTATTGGTCATGTGCCGGTGTTGCGCACCCTTACCACTGTTACATATAATGATTGTTTTAGGCTACGAGATGTGAAACGCTTCTCGCGATAGTAAAGAATTTACAGACTAGCTCTGGTTTCTCAGAAAAATCAAGCAAACATTGTGTGGTAAAGGCATTTGCCCACAACCCCTCGCCATGATTTTTCAAAACAGAAGAGCAGATTTTGACTATTGTGCTCCAAATTTGATAACCGAAGATCCTCTGTTCAACGAACAGCCTGTGTATAGTCTACATGCGACATCCGCGATTTGCAGTTTGTTTAGAATAAGAAATAGGATTGTGGATTTTTGTTCATTCATCATTTTTCTACTGTGTACCTACTGCAGAATTCAGTAGATTATCATGACTATCGTCACTATTAACAGACGGTAAGTTCACTATAGCTATAATTTTAAAAAAGAATATCTTGACCGTGCTGCTCTTGCTGTATGAAAAGAAAACGATAGTTTTTAATTTGATTTTTCTATTTATCTATTATCTTATCTGTAATTATTTTTATGATTAATATAACAATCATAATGTATGTTATACAAAATAATAATATAACTGCGTATGGAATAAATGATGTAACTAATATAATTTGTACAAAAGTCCAATTGATAACCGAGATTAATGATTGATTTAATTGATTCCATTTATTAGCTATAGTTAAAAAATCTGAACAGCGCTAAAGATGAGTCTGAATAAGGAAGCTAAGTAAGAGAACAACAAAACTGAGCTGAACTACCAAGATAGCAAAATGTTGCAAAATGATAGATGCGTGTAATCATTTATGCTAAAACTAATCTACACGTCAGAGGGACTGGTTCGGAATTCTCAGAGCAGTGATTGTGAGGCCCAATTTGATTGTTCTATACTTCCAGGGATTAAACCAATTAAAAGGCTGTGATTGTTATAGGAGAGCACATTAGTTGGTTTAATTGACCAATGGCACACAAGTCGATTTCATACGTCATATAATGATGATTACCAAAACGCTTGTTTTTTGGTAGACTTGGGTTTGCCAGGCTATATCTCAGCTTCTGGTTGGTCAATCTCCTTGATTCTTTTGTTAGAACATCAGTCAACACCTCAAGATAAATAATAAAGCATAATAATATTATGTTGTAGTACAAGACTTGTTATGGTATTGACAGTGTTGTCCGAAGATTTCCCTGTAAAATTACTCTAAACTCACAAAGCAATTTGAAATTTTTGTTTAGGACTTTTCAACCTGAAAAGAAACATTTAGGTTTCTTGATTTACTAATTTGAGATTCTTTCTGATTCTCAAATTAGTTAGTGCTATTATAGCTTTCGCAAGTACATCCAGATTTGTAAAACAGAGAATTACTAATTTTGATGACAGTATTGATGATTGTTGATGACCGATTCAGATTTTAGTGATTACACATATAATAAAAGTAGCAGCTCCAATAGTGACTCCAATGGTGGTCAAAGTAATAGTTTCATAAGAGTAAGGAACATGGCAAAGCATCGTTTTTCGAGCTTCGAAGTGATCGTAGCTTCACATATCTTTAGCAATGCACGAAGTAGGAATGCATTAAGTTTTTTTGAATAGTACTATTTTTAAACGTGTTGGAAAAATAAAATCTATAACAAAAGTGTTTTAGATAGAATTTGAAGCTAATAAAAGTTGAACATATACTATGAAGCGCAATCGACAATTTTTGCCACTATAATTAGAAGGGTTAAAAACTGCAGCGCCATGGCATTCAAACAAAGGTTTTACAGTAATCTTATTTCTTATAAACTTTGTGAAATAAAACTTTTATTAAAGTGGCGTGCTCTTGTGTGAATTAACCGTTAATTAGCAACATACTTCCTTCAAGAAAGCGTCCAGCTGTGCTTCGTACCATTTTCCATCTGGTGGATATAGTGCTTGGATGCGGTGACCAGGTTTTTACCAAAATAAGCAAAACAATTTGAATAGCCCAAACAGATGTTATGCAGATTAAAAATTGATAGAAAAGATGCCTGATGTTTTTAGGTTTTTCAGCAAATCCGTGTCCATACTTCCCATTACTAAAATTCCATGAAGCAGTAATAATTTATCTCATGCAATATTCTCCTACAAAATTGAAACATAGATTTTAAAGCTTCAACAATTTAAAGGGTTTCATTTACTCCAGTCACTTACTTATGACTCAGCCTCTAGTTTAAATCCGTATCAAATTACAACTAAAATGCATCAACTTGTTAATTACAATGAAAATAATACATTATCATAACTTTATACTGCCCTAAGCAAGCAAAACACCCTATTTGACAAGTTTTTCAAAATTCACTTATTTGTGCTTTAATGTAATTTAGGTTGAGATCTAACATGTCTCAAAATTTCATATATCTGAGACCACCAGAAATAGCACTTTTCACAATGTGCAAAACGCCCTATCCACATTTACCACACATGAAGTGGCAATCAAAGCGCTCTATCTGCAGATACAGCGTTTTGATTGGCCTGAACATACACAAAGTTGGACATTATGAACAGCATTATGTAATCAAAGAGTATATAAACAAAGGGAAGCGAAACTGAAGCATATATAATTGGTTGTTTTAAGGCAGCTCATACAAGCTAGTGCACTTCTAAGTGCTCAATCTTATTGCTATATTTTTTATCATAATATATTTATTATGACAGGAGGATATCTAAGTGACAAAAGTCTCGATTTAAAAATCTGACTCAGAGAGTTGATGAAAAATTTGTTTTAATTACATGTCCATTGGAAGGCTTTGCTTTTTTAAAATACTGACATTATTGCACTCAGTTGTTTGTTTTAAATTATTTTCAATAAAAGCGTTTGATCTTTTTTAAACTACTATTTTACTTATTCCTTTCATTTCATAACATCAGGTTTGAAGGATACCATGATCTTTGATCATCTCTTAACTTTTGAGTTCAATATGGCTATTACAGGGCTTTAATCCATGTGTTGACTGGATGAGTAATAGGAATTGCAACATATATCATTTTGTTGACTAATTGCGGATTAATATCAGAATTTAAACTTGTAATCCTTTGATAATCCAGTCATGGCAAATGGTCTTGTGGCAAACTAACAATGAGAAACCAGTCCAATTAAGCAATCAAAAGGCCCTATCTGCTGTGATAGGGCGATATCTGCTGTTTGGTGCTATCAATCAGCTAACACTACTAATCAGAATAAAAAGCATCAATAATTATTTTAATGCTTTTTAAAAAGTTACAAAAGTTAGGAGCATCGACAGAGTCACAGATATTCATCAATTGCTGGCTACCATGCTATATGTCACCATAATTATTTTAATGTGTGTCGGTTAATCTCACAAAGCTACCCTCGTGTATAATTACAATGTTATCAATTTATGAAAATTAGTAATAATTTCATTCTTTTAGCATTATAAAGTTGGGGTTTCTTGACCTTTTTAACTTGACAATATTACGATCCTGCAATTAAGGCAGTAAAATCCAAATCGAAAATGGCTGCGAAAACTTATGCATTGTTGTTTGCCGTCGCAATTTGATGACATGAGTAAGTTGCTTAAAAATAGTATTTAAAGTGGCTCGCCCTAAATATCAAAATAGGCCACTACCGGTCTAACCTTTTGCATTGGTATTGAGGCGAAGTAAAATACTTTTCATGAGGTCTTTTCACCATAATATGGTACAATTAATTCAGTGACCAAATTGGCAAAAGTAATATAAAACAATTGTGACAAACAAATATACCAATTGTGACATGCTTAGTCTGTTCTTCTGCTGCTGCAAAACCCTAAATGGCTAGACGCGTGAAAAAAGCAAAAATTTTAGCAGCTACAATCTCGCTAGAAGGTTGAACTTATGTGATGAGTCTTTAGGTTGTGTAGGAATGAGAGGTTGACTGGTTTCTTACAATCTATTTAATCAATTGACTAGCGTGCAAGAAGGGGTAGCAAGCCATGCCACATTAGGAGAATGAGTCACTTTAAGCACAAACCACAATTGCATAAGTACATAGGTGATTTCTGCTAGTTAGAAGACCTTGGAGAATAAGACCACATTATGCAATTCTGTGCAGATTTTATTACTGCAGTTATAATTGTGCTGCAATACTTCTAATAGAGTGAAAAGCAAATGAGCTGCCTAACCACAACCTCCTTCATTATAAAGTTACAAAGAATAGGAATAACAACAATAGCTTTCATTCGGAGGCTGAGGCTATTGAGAAGTAGAAAGTGAATTAGCTAAGCAGGCAATAGTAGAACACACATAATAAGAGCATAGGCATCATGATTGACGTGTATGCAGGCAATGAATTTATGTACAATTTTACTACCAAACTTTTTAGTAAAGCTAGACACCTTTGGCTAAAAAGTGCTAGATATAGGTCAAAACAAGCCAGTGACAAATTTCATGTTATGCATCCTTGTTTGGACACTTTATTTCTAAAGTGTTTAATGCATTGGCAGTTTAACATAAAAGTGTGCCAAGAATGCACAAAGAACATTGACAGCAATAGCTGCATAGCACTGACAGCAATAATTGAATAGAACATGCTCTTTAATTAAAATGTAATATAAAAATAAATGTTTTAGTTTGTTTTGGTAAGCTTGCAGCAAAAATGTTTGTTGTGCACATAAAATATTGTTTTGCTCTAAATACTTTACGAAACAAGTAATAATAACTTTATTGATGCAAGTGGTACTGAAATTATATTTGCTACGAGCACCGATGGAAGTCAAAATAAGTAATACAATTCTTACAGACCTTTTAAAAACAATGGCCTTTGCTGCTACAAAACAGTGAGTAGACCCATAGGAAGAGAAGTATATGTTCTTATACCGCTGAAACTACCTTTGGTTCAGAAATCAGATTTAAAAAGAGCAATGAATTATTATAAGCGTTAGCAAAATGTTTGTGATGGATAGGAAACAAAGCTGGGTATTGCACATGCTGGTAGTTTAGCTAATGTAAATAGATTTCCTACACTACCTAATTGAAAGCATCAATGCAAAATCTAAATACATGTAAATACTTACTAGCCATAGTACAGAGTGACCTTTTAATGTTTGTCAACATAACATCCATACCGCTTTGAGCATCTTGAAATTATATTAAAGTTGCTTTCATTATGAGCTCCCTTTGACATTTTAAAGTATTAAAATGGGCAAATACAAGTTGCATTTTCAGAGAACTCTTCGATTCAAGTCATATGCCACAAAAAATTCCTCTGCGTTGTTTGTAGTATATTCTAAAAGTGCTAACACTACATTTGTTTTAAATTTTAAAGTTGACACCAATAATTGAGCAAATTATGCAGCTTATTAGTAAAACTTTTGTTAACATCAGCAAACAAACTGCATACATGCTGCCCGATACCGAAGGCCAAAAATAATAATATATATTGCTATTTATATTTTTACCAATAGTTTTGCAGTTTTGTTATTGTATAGCAAATTGTATAAAACCTACTGTATTTCAGGTTTGAGCAACTATGACTTTTAGTAGTGTTCTGACCCTTCCTATCGCGTGTTTTCAACATTTTGAGGTAATAATTAAAAGCCATGAGTTGAATTTCTAACAAACTATTAAATGCAAGTCATTGCGCAACTTCAGCAGCATCTTATATATATATATATATCATTTGCCAAACTCATTGTCTTGAATCATCAAAGTTCACTAAATCATTCAAAAGGAAATACATACATTTGTATCTCTAATTCTTCTATAGCTTTACCCTTTTACTGCCACCCATGTAAAAATTAAGCTACCGGCCTACCGCCAGCCATTTCACCGAAAATTGCCAATTTAGCTTCATGATATGTATACAATTTTGTTTCAACTTTAAAGGTTATCTAGAAACTTTTTGTAATATATTTTATTTTGCTAAAATGTTAACATATTTCAATGCTAGTAGCTATTATAGTGCTATGCAAAAATCAATGTACCTTCACTTTGTGCATTGCTAAAGCTATGTGAAGCTACGATCACTACGAAGCTAAAACGATCCTCTACAATGTCCCTTACACTTACAAAACCATTACTTTCACTATCATCAGAGTCACTGCTGCTACTTTAATTATCTGTGTAATCACAAAAATCTGAATTTGAATTGGCTATAATGTCATCAACATAAGTAATTATCTGTTTTCTGACTTGCGCGATACTTAACAAAACTTACACAAAAAATGTCCATTTCTATTTTGAAAATTCACAAAAAAAAATTTAAAACTGCTTCTTTTAATATTTTAAAAATTTAAAATCATTGGTTATGTTTACAACGAATAATAAAATTAGGTGACCACGCAATTGTTAAAAAATTTGCATAAATGTGCATACGGCAGTCGCTGATAGATTTAGCATAAATTCGCATACGGTAGGGTAAGAGTAAAAACAAACAAAATATTTGTCAATCTCCTGCCTCTAAACATGATATCTCAAATCT
This sequence comes from Watersipora subatra, assembly GCF_963576615.1. NCBI lineage: Eukaryota > Metazoa > Bryozoa > Gymnolaemata > Cheilostomatida > Watersiporidae > Watersipora > Watersipora subatra. Next base: position 335,844 of record NW_027045388.1, read on the forward strand.
GATAATTACTCTCAGTGTTGGCTGAGTAACTAAAAGTGGTAATGGGTAACCATAGAAAACTATTCATTTTATATAATTATGCAATTGCTAAGCAATTGCTACCATGACTCATAAAGACTAAGAAGAGTAATACTAAATCTCTATGCTATGCTACATTCCTTTGATTGGTTTGAACTATCTGTATTATGTAATCTGCCAATAATAGATGAATAGAACACAAAAGTGGCATAATGGTTTATGTAAGCGTTTGAAATAATACAATACCTATAAAAATTGACAGCTTTTCTTACTGAAGCTATCGCTATATCAAATTATCACACTAATTTTTGGCTCGCATGTATAATGTGCTATTTTACAGCAACTTATTGCAACATCGCATACCTTTAATTTGATGTCTGCAAATCAGTCTTTGGTGTGGGCCATCAATGCTTCTCATCCAGCAGTTATCTATAACCAAAGCGTCATTGATTATTTGCAACTATACAAAGAAAAACTACTTTTGGGCATGCTTTTACATTCTTACGTCAGGTATACATTTGCTAGTTGCAGTAAAACTTTGTACAGTATATTTTCTATTGGTGAATTTAAAGTTTTGCTTATCATAGTAACTTTGCCAAAACGTCAAACATTACTACATTTCAAAATACAACCTTACTGATATAATTTTTTATAGTTTTTAATCTATAATTATGTATATGTTCAAAAATATTATAAAATTTGGTAGATGAAACATTGATTATTTTGACATATTTTTTATGCAAACCAACGTGTAATTAGCAACGTACCTTTTCTAGAAAAGAACATCCAACTTTGTCTAATACTCTCTGCCACCTGATGAATATACTGGCAATAATGCTTACCAAGTTTCTACAAAAAATGAAAAGATAATTCAAATAGCATAAACAGATATACAAACCAAAATGAATGCAAAATGTACATTTTAGTTCACTGGTTAGGTTTTTTTGGCAAACTTGAATATCTGCCTCCTACTACTGAAGCTCTATAAAACAGCTAAGCTCCTAATTACTACACAATTACTACACAAGATTCAAACTAAATACTAAAAGTTTTAAAATTCAAAGGCTGCATATACCCCACTTACTTGCTTATGCCTATGCATGTACTACTATTACTCACAAAATCATAACTGAAATACACAAACTCTCACTATTCATGATAACAATAATACAATAACATAATGATCACGTTATTCTAATAACAGTTTTGACTGTTGGTAGAACCACATTAATAACTTTACTTATCATTATAAAAAAGCATCAAAAATTATTATAATAATAACTGAAAATAGATCAAAGTTGGAGACTTAACTGATTCACTAAAACAACTATTAATTGTCAGCTGGCGTGTCTGTGTTGATGTTAGAAAACTGAACATTTGTGTAACAATAATAAAGTCCAAAATTAGAATTTTACAAAAAGTTTTGATATTCTCCTTTATGGTATTATAATGCTGACCTTTCTTGACTTTTCTATGCAGAACAATATCAGCAGTTGGATGACATAAACGGGTGTAAAAATATATATCAAACGTGTTCTATGCTACATTCCTTAAAAGCTATAATAATTGAAACATACTTTTTTCACGCTAGTCCTATTTCAATATTAAATAAAATTTATACTGTTTTTCTACAACTGTATGTTTCAAGTAAATAAACTGTAAATTGATTAAAATAACATGATCAACTTACCAAATGTGATGTGCTCCCCATGTAGTTATTTTGCTGCTACCAAGCTCTAGTAGACTACATGGGTGAAGAGCTAATAGTCCTAACAGCCACAGCAACATTATAACAGCCACATCTCTCTAGCTGTTATATACTGTGGTTATACTTTTGCCACTTTACTTCAATAAATTTAAAAAATCAATTCTTTGACTAGAAAACCATCTCTCAGGTATTGCGTCCGAATGCAAAGTTTAAAAAAAAATTTTATTTTGTGGCTGGATGCAACGGCAGCGAAAATATGAATTGTACTGATTATAGACTTATTTAAACTTTTACTACAGCCATGCTTAAACATCAGTTGAAACCATAATGTGCAATTAATGTGAATTTTCACAAAAAAGAGCAGATCAATGAGAAACCTTGCAAAAAAAGGGAGTGCTTAAATGGCAGTCTTGAAAACCATAAAGAGGGTCAGCAAATAAATTGTAATGTATTGTAGTTTGTTAATATACAACTTTATTTCTCAAACCTAATAAAGCTATCATGAATATTAGCAAAACTGACTGTATCCGACATAGCTGCTAATTCCTTGTATTGGTTGATGCTTAGTCATAAGCTTATTGCAATGTGTTTTTAAATAGATTGTGCAATTAACTGAAACGATACCAAAACAATTAAAAGTAAGAATATTTTAAAAGTGATATATGCCTCCTAGTTCCATATATAAGAACCTCTTAGAGTTTATAATTTATTGATAGAAAATCACACATTTTTGTTGGAGTTGTCTCCTCTTTTCCATATATATGAATATAGATATATAAGGCAATTATGGGAATCATGTTTAAAATACTTCTATAGGGTAGTTAAGCACTATAAACACTGCTAGAATTAGGAGGCTCCCTGGACGCCTCCTAATTTTTCAGAGCCTCCTAACATGGATTATATATTGATAGAAGCCTCCTAGTTGGGAAATATAGTTCTATATATATATATATATATATATATATATATATATATATATATATATATATATATATATATATATATATATATATATATATATATATATATATATATATATATATATATATATAGGTAGATAGATATAAAGAGAGAGATAAGGAGATATAGAGAAAGATAAAGAGATAGAGAAAGAAATGGAGATAAATAGAAAGATAAAGGTTGATAGAAAGAGATAAAGAGATAGAAAGAGACACAGAGAAAAGTTGAGAGATAAATATACATGGAAAGAGATAAAGAAATAGGGAGGGATAGAGAGACACACATACATATATATATATATATATATATATATATATATATATATATATATATCTATATCTCTCTCAATATATATAAATATAAATATATATCCTAATAAGGAGGCTCATATCAACATAAAAAAAACAAATTGTTTGTGTATGTGTTTATGCAAGTGTATGCGCGTGCACATGCGTGTGTGCACATGTGTGTGGGTACATGCGTGTATGCACATGCGTGTGTGCATTTGCGTGTGTGCGTGTGTGTGTGTTTGCATGCATATGTGTGTGCATATGTGTGCAGTTGTGTGTGCATGTGTGTGTGCATGTGTGTGTGTGCCTGTGTGTGCGTGCATGTGTGTGCGTGCACGTATATGTGTGTGTGCGTGCGTGTGTGTGTGTGCGTGTGTGAACTTGTAAATGCATGCAATTGGGGACTCACACCAGAATTTAACAGACAAATTGGGGACGTTCGGAAATTGGGGACGTCCCCAATTTTTTAAACCCTTTTTTCTTATAAAAAACTAAAAAATATATAGTTTAATCCAACTCCCGACAAAATCTGAGCACTGTCCCCAATTGCCTGCATTTGTACGAGAACATCTGTGAGTGTGGGTGTGTGAAAAAATATGTAAGTCCCCATAAAGTTTGCTAAATTCTCACACACATTTGACCTGTTTCCATTTGATAGTAGGCAAATATTTGCGGAGTTTTCTTCTCATAGAATCTTTTTACCTAACAATTGGGGACATATATTTTATTGGGGAGCTAATTTCTATCTTGTAAAAACTCACAATATTTGCGAGTTTCTACAAGAATGAAATTACAAGAGATGAAAACTCACAATATTTGTGAGTGAAAAGTCACAATATTTGTGAGTTTTTATCTAAAATGTAGCTTTGGAAGCAAATTGAGAGTTTACACTATTTTTAAACTTATGTTTAGCTAAAGGCTATATTTGCTCTTCTGCATTACAAATGTATTTTGTAGTTTAGCATTCGCAAAGTTTTTTTTACAATATAATGTATTTGGTCAGCAGTTATACACGCTCAGCAGAAATTTGAAAGTGTGTCTCGTTTGCTTCCTTCAATAGTTCAGGCCTTTAATAATATTTGAGAGCTCTTGTACTTTTTCAAATATTCTCACATATGCATCCTTCTTTACTTACTAGCTATTATTTTTAGTATGGTTGTAGTTTATACGCAACTAAAAAAATTTGCGCTTTATTATTCAAAAGAGTTGTTTGAATTCATTACGTACATTTCTTACATAAGTTATAGCTGCATAAAATCTCAGGTTAATTTCACATAGTCTTAAGCATAAGATCTCTGTACATGTACTTTATTGACTTCAAATATTGATCCATTGTATGTCTTTGCAAGAACTTTACTACATCATCCTTCCTTGATATTTTTAGACTGAATAAAATATTAAAATAAAACATGTAGCCTCCAATGCTTTCTCTAACTCGTTTACATTTTTCCTATATCTATGAATAATAATGGTCAAAATTCTGATTTAAAATATGTTTTAAAAGTTAACTTAAATGTCTGATAATTTTGGTTCAAAACATTTACTGTAAAACAAACATTATTAAACCAATTTCAAGTGTCTCTGCAAATTTCTAATCTGAGATCTGTATATTGTTAGAATTCAATCAAATCTTCTGTTTTTTCTTTCTCAGACCAATGGTCCATCATTGAACTTTTTTACTATGTAGTATTCTTTCATCAGCTCCACTAAAAACATTTGTTACTACTAAAAGATCAGAGTCAATTACAAAGATTGACAAGGTAGTATATCTTTAGAGAATGAAATAGCTAGATGGAAAATTCTGCCATACATTTATCGCTCCTCATTGAAAATACTTATAGTTGTTTTAGAAAATATATATATTTCATCAAGTTTATATTGAGTATGTTGACAATACCAATCTTTTTATCTAAAGCTTGATTGTAATTTAACTCCTATGTCCCTATGCTTGCTTTTCATGTATGGCTTGAAAACAATGGAATTATACAAGTTTCAAGTTTAATCAATTGCGGTTATCAATGTGTAAAACTAAGCAGCAGTGTCAACACTTAATGAATATATTTAATTCTTTTTGGCTTTTGGATTTTTGAAAAAGTGCTTGTCATCACCTCACTTGTTTTTTTACTTTTGTTGATAATAGTTAACTCATGCTTACGCATTGTAAATATGTTGATGACTGGCATTGCTAGCAGTATAAAACGAGATTCCGCAACAAAATTAATTCAGTAACGTAATTAAATTTGTTGTCTGTTTATGCCAATCGCTTGGCATGAGTGTAAAACATCCTTGCATTCTGCTGTCTTCTCGGTTCTGCAAAGTGGAAGGACTTGAGAGTTAATAGAAAACTCTGTTGAAATTTTTGCCTTGATAAAAGCATTAATAATTGTAAAATCAAAAACGTAGATAAGACATCAGTTTGCTACTCCTGCTGTTTACTACTTACAAACTAAACTCGCAAAGATCAGCATTGATCCTGAGAAGCAATTGGTTCTATTGAATTTATATCCAAATAGAATAGCCTAACGCTGAGTTATCCTTTGTACATCATACATGTGTAGAATTAATAGTTCCTAAAAGTAAATTAAAAAAGTGTCATAATATGTATATTTATTACTCAACAAAGATTTCATAGACAACTATGGAACTTTTGAACTGAGTTTGAAGTAGAAATGAAGTCATGCATAACTTTTACTAGCATAATTATGAAAGTGTGCACATGAGATTGCACATGAAATTGGCCACCGAGCACATGAAATCGGCAAAAAATTAGGTATACAAAAAAGCAAAGTGTTTTTGCATACTCGCAAACAATAAAAATATTTTTTGGGGTGTTAAATGGGTGTGAAATACTGAACGCAAATAATCGTCAACATGAATGATTTTTTTAATGTTTATTACTACTTGGTTCATGGGAATGCAATAGATTAAAAATTTTTTAATTTTATTGTAGTATTCATCATATATAATTTTAGCTGGATTTCAGTAGTGTATATATGTAAGAGCCTAATACGGTTCAATGAATGCATGAAACTTTGTTTGTTATACGATACAAAACCAAATGCGCTTAGCTAACGTCTCAGCAAATAAGCAATGCATACTGAAAATCTATATACATGTATAAATATCAGTGTCTTTTTTTCTTCTATTGTATGTTCATTTATAACAAGTATGCATTGTTTTAACATAACAATGCATAACTTACATGACTCTCGCATTAGCTTGATTGATATGATAAGCAAGAATATTGCAATCAGTAGAGAGCTGTAGTAGGACTGAAACAGGCACCGTATGAATTACACAAATATATAAACAGTACACAGAAATAAATGCAGTACGCAGAAATAAAAAAACACCTTCATTTAAAACAAAATGCAAGTGCAAAATTGGGCAATCTGCTTGTTTTATATAAAGCAAGAGTGGCTGCTACCTATTTGTAAAAACTCGCAACAACAAAAAATCTAAAGAAGTTAGACCAATATAAAAAAAACATTTTTTATAATTAAAACACAAAATAAAACCAAAACTTCTGTTGATCACTAAAAAATACCAAATAGTAGATCCCTGGTCAAAGATTTTCAAAATCACACTTGCAAAACTGCTAGCAATTTCTTGTTAACTGTTTTGTTAATTATTCTTGACAAAGTTATTACTTGCGCTGTTTTAATTAAAAAAGTTCACAGGTAAACGTTTGTTTTTTTGCTATTTTTAATTTTGTTCAAAAAACTTTGCAATTATTTTTTATAGATTGCATTGTAACAAACTAATTTTAGATATCAATAGCGATAGGGCAATAATTTAATTATAGTGCTATTGTTATTGTGATTCCTAATTTGAAGTAAACAGTTTTATAAGAATTATTCTATAGCTGGCCATTGACTACTTCTGTTGGAAAGCTTAACTACAGTTTTAATGTTTGGAAAACCGACTCATTTTACTTTTTGTTGGTCATAGTTGCTTGTTTTTATTAACAGTTACTTTTAAAAACTCTCACAGCATTGGTAAAATTTTCGTGCTATCTGAGATTTGTTTGAGCCAACGTGTTATCGCTTCTCAACCTTTGCCTGTCATACATTTAGCCTGTAGTGTCTTGCTTATGATTATGTAACATCGCAGAACCACAAGTTAAATAAATAGAACAAAGAAACTTATTCAGTACTGCTGGTCATCTGTAATAACAAGATTATAACATTGGATGCTTTACACACCAAATCAAAGACAAATAAGATGTTTACTTCCATAAAATTTGTGCTCAATAGCATATACAATTTACAAATATTCAATGAGTTTATTATTTTCCATTTACTCCATTCTATAATATTCTGTTGGCACAAGGCTTTATTGGTAGCTAAAAACCAAGCAGATGCAGTGAGTGAGACATGTTTTTAATAAACTAGTAGCTTGTAAATTTCACAGACACTGCAAATAATTTGTCAATAATTTACCTAGGCGCGAGATTTTGAACTTCATTTGCAATATCACCCAGTTAGCCTCAAACAGAACAAATTGTATTTGTTTTGTATTAATGATACTCATGCTCACGTTCATTTTAAATCACATTGTTTTTACTATGCCAATCTTTTTAAGAAAATGCGTACTTATTTGCCAATCTAAATAGCTTTCAAAATGCATCAACTTACTGCTCAGGCGCCAAAGAGTAATGTCATGTTTTAAATGGAGAAAATAAAGTGAACCACCTGTAATAATCAAGCCGGATAATATTTTCAAAATATTACATCTGTATTGACGTTGCACACCAAGATCACTGTTATCATAAACTATACAGATGTAGATCCATGTTGTCAAATATTTCACATGGAAACATCCTATTTGACATTCGCAAGTATTTTTTATAGATTGCATTGTAGCAAACTAATTTTAGATATCAATAGCGATAGTGCAATAATTTACTTATTGTTCTATTGTTATTGTGATTGCTAATTTGAACTAATCAGTTTTATGAGAATTATTTTATAACTGGTCATTGACAACTTCGATTGTAAATTTTATCTACAGTTTCAATGTTTGGAAAACCCATCTAATTGTATTCTGTGTTACTGATAGTTGCTCTTTTTTTCAATAATTACTTTGAAAAAGTCTCACGGCATTAGTGAAATTTTGATGCTGTTTGCGATTTGTCTGACCCAACATGTTATCGCTTCTCAATCTTTGCCTGTCATACATTTAGCCTGTAGTGTCTTGCTTAGGATTATGTAACATCGCAGAACCACAAGTTAAATAAATAGAACAAAGAAACTTATTCAGTACTGCTGGTCATATACAATAACAAGATTATAACATTTGATGCTTTATACACCAATCAAAGACAAATCAAATGTTTACTCTCATGAAGTTTGCCCTTGGTAGCATATACAATTTACAAATATTCGATGAATTTAGTATTTTCTGTCTACTTTGCTCTACAGTATTCTATTCCGCGCAAAGTTTTATGGTTAGCTAAAATGCAAGCAGACTCAGCAAGTGAGACATGTTGTAAATACTATGGTGGCTTCAAAATCCCCAGACACTGCAAATAGTTTTTAAGAATCTACCCAGGTGCCAGGTTTTAAACTTTATTTGCAACATCACCTAGCTAGCCTCAAACAGGAAATATTACATTTGTTTTGGATTAATGATAGTCATGCTCACGTTCATTTCAGATCACATGATTTTCACTAAGCCCATTTTTTTAAGGAAATGCGTACATATTTGCCTATCTAAACAGCTTCCGCAGTGCATCAAATCACTGCATAGTTTCCAAAGAGTTATCACATGCATCTTAAATAGAAAAAATAAAATGAACAAAAGCTAACGATCAAGGCAAATCATATTTTAAAAATATTTCATCTAAATTGATGTTGTTCCCATAGACTACTATTATCATACGCTATACTGACATAGGGCAATATTGTCAAATGATTTATTTGATAACATTATGAAAAACAAAACGTAATATGGAATACAAATTAATTCTTTAATTGGACTATCGAATTTACAAAGAGTTGAACAGTTATATTTTAAAACAAATATGAAGGGTATTTCTTATGAAACCTCCTTCAATTTCTCAAGAGAAATTTAGTATTTTGACAATTTATATGCAATTTAACCATGAGCAACTTATACCAGAAGAAAATTATGATAGACAATAGAATTATATCACCCCCAACTATGGAAGGTTTGAAGTCATGTATTTACTTATTTGCTTTAGTTTTTAATTTAAATTGCAATTGGAAAAATCTTTTAAACCCAAAATGCATGATTCTCAAAGTTGATTGTTGGAATATCACACTCACAAAGTTTTTTTCTTTTGCACCACATTAGATAGTTTGGTTGATGTACTGGCTTGCACAGCAAGAACTCTAATAGTGAGTGATTATTGCAAAGTTGTTTTCTAGTGCCGTTGTTTTTCTAATAATTTTTGTTTAATATCCGTCGTTTTGGTATACTTTCAGTGTTGGTAAAGAATCTCCTGAACCAAGTAAATATTATTACTTTCCACTTATTTTCTGCTAAACATTAAGCAGCAAGGGTCCAGGTAATCATTATGTAACATCAAACAGCAACAAGATCTATTAATAGAACAAAGGAAATTATGCAATACGGTTACTTGCAGGCAATAATAAGATTATATGGTTTGCGACTTTTACACAGTCTCTCATCCAGAGAAGAAATTTTTTCTCTTAAGATATGCTCTCCATAACATACTACACTGAAAAATATTTAACGGTTTTAATTACATTGCTAAATTTATATGAAGCAAGAGAGGCTGATAATTGCTTATAAAATTCACAATAATAAAAAGTCTGCAGGATTGATACCAATTTGCACAAATATTTCTAATAATTTAGACACGAAGTTAAACAAAAACTTGTGTTGAGCACCAATAATTACCAACTGGTAGATCCCTTGTTGAAACTTCGCAAAAGCACACTTGCAAAATTGCCTGAAGATCCTTGTCAACTGTTTTTATTACTGCTGACGAAGTTATTACTTTTGGTCTTTTACTCAAGGAAGGTCACGAGCCAAAATTCCTGTTTTGTCAATTTTTAATTTTGTTTAAAAAACTTCACAAGTCTTTTTAGAAATTGCATTGTAACAAAATAATTTTAGATATCAATAGCAATAGTGCAAAAACCTACTTATTGTTCTATTGTGATCGCTAATTTGAACTAAACATCTTTTTTTGAATTATTCTATAGCTGGCCATTGACTACCTTTGTTGGAAAGCTTACCTATAGTTTTAAAGATTGGAAAACTCATCTCACTTTACTTTGCGTAGATCATACATGTATATAGCCACCCCTTTTTTTATTAATAAATGCTTTGAAAAAGTCTCACAGCATTGATAAACTTTCTGCGCTGTTTGAGAGTTTTCTGAGCCAACATGTTTATCACTGTTGAAACTTTGCCTGTCATACATTGAACATGTCTTGTTCTGCTTATGATTATGTAATATTGAAGAAGGATCAATTAAACTTTGGGAACAAAGAAACTTATTCAATACTGCAATCAGTAAAATTCAGCACTGCTCATGCACAATGACAAGATTATAACAGTTTCTGCTTGTACACTAAATCAAAGACAAATAAGATCCTAAACTCTTATAAAGTTTGTGCTCAATAGCATATACACTTTACAAATATTAAATGAACTTATCATTTTCTGTCTACGCAGTTCTATAATATTCTATTCTGTGCGCGGCTTTATGGTTAGCTAAAAACCAAGCAGATTCAGTGAGTGAGACATGTTGTTAATGAAATGGTAGCTTGTAAATCTCACAGACCCTGCAAATAATTTGTCGAAAATCTACCTAGGCACAAGATTTAAAACTTTATTTGCAACATCAGATAGTCATGCTCACTTTTATTTTATATCACATGGTTTCCACTATGCCCATTTTTTTAAAGACATGCGTACATATTTGCCAATCTAAACAGCTTTCACAATCCATCAACTTACTGCACAGTTGCCAAAGAGTTATGCCATGCGTTTCGAATCGAAAAAGTAAAGTGAACAACAGTTAACGGTAAAGACGAATCACCTTTTCAAAATATTTCATATTATTGGATGTTGGTCACATAGATGATTATTATCATAAACAATACTGTCTTAGTAAAATATTGCCGAAGGTTTCACGTTAAAATGTTATACTTAAAATTTTATTAAATACTTAAAGAATTGGATTGTTACTGTCTATTTTTATTTTTACAAACTTCAATATGAATTAAAAGCCAAACAGGCATAGCAAGTGAAATGTGTTTGAAAGGTTGTATTCTGTTTTACAGATTCTGAAGATAATCTGGCAAATACCTACTTAGCGGACAGCAAATCACCTTTAGTTGCAATATTGTCTTTTAGCTGTACACAAATTATATTATATTTGTATTGCATTAGTGTTGTTGTCTTGTGTATGTGTGCCAATTATAGGCTCAATAGTTTCTATCATGCAAATATTTGAAAGAAAATAAATATATTTTAATACACCTAATAATTTTCGTACAAGAATTGGTAAAAATCCCAAACTAATAGGTTAAATGTCATACACACCCATGATAATAATTCCAAAACCGAAATGAGGATATATTATCACAATGCTATTTCTATTATTTGGTTAATGGGTCCCACTTTGGGTTCACCCACAGTTGAGAGGTTATTTTTTTCATTCAGATTTTAGGCATCTGATCACAACAGCTCTGATATGGTATATGACTGTGCGTTATCTTACAATAATTGGCCAATTCCCCGAATCAATTGTTTCAAATTTCACAAGCTTGTGATGAGATTTCTACCATCTGTTTGACATATTGCCCGAACTGGCTTTCACATAGTTTATGACTATGTGCTCTCTTTAAATGACTGATTAGTGTGCCTAAACAACTGTTTGAAATATCATTTGCACCTGTGGTGATATTTTGTCATTAAACTTGAAACATCTCATACCATTTCTATTAGGATTGTTGATGACTGCAAATTCATTCATAAAACTTAAATATATATATAATATATAATTAAAAAAAATATATATATATACAAAGTTGCAAGGTTATTACATGAGCTTTTTTATAAAGAAAGTTCTCAGGCCAAAGTCTTTGTTTTTGTCTATTTTTAACTTTGTTTGAAAAACTTCGCAAGTATTTTTTATAGATTGCATTATAACAAACTAATTTTAGATTTCAATACAAATAGTGCAATAATTTACCTATGGTGCTATTGTTATTGTCATCGCTAATTTGAACTGAACAGTTTTCGAGAAAAATTCTATAGCCGGCCATTGACTACTTTTGTTGGAACAATTACCTACAGTTTAGTGTTCGAAAAAACCATCTCATTTAACTTTTTGTTGCTCATAGTCACTTTTTTTCTTAATAATTACTTTGAGAAAGTCTCACAACATTGGTAAATAGTAAGTGCCGGCTGATATTTGTCTGAGCCAACATGTTATCACTTCTCACTATTTGCCTGACATACATTGAGCATGTAGTGTCTTGCTTACAATTATGTAATATCGAAGAACTCCAAGTTAAATTTAGAGAACAAAGAAACTTGTTCAATACTGCTCCTCATCTGCATTAACAAGATTATAACATTTGCTGCTTATACGCCAAATGAAAGACAAATAAGATGTTTACTTCCATGAAGTTTGAGCTCAGTAGCATATACAATTTACAAAATTTGTTAATATGATGGTAGTTACTGAATCTCACAGACACTGCAAACAGTTTGTCAAGAACCTACCCAGGTGCCAGGTTTTAAACTTTATTTGCAACATCACGTAATTAGCCTCAAACAGGAAATATTATATTTGTTTTGCATATCAAAGAAGCAGGAGTTAAATATAGACAACAAAGAAAATTATTCAGTACTGCTGGTCACCTACAAAAACAAGATTATAACATTTGATGCTTTATACACCAAACCAAAGCCCAATGTTTACTCCAAATAAAGTTTGCGCTCGGTAGCATATACAATTTACAAATATTCAATGAATTTATTATTTTCTGCCTACTCCGCTCTCCAGTATTCTATTCTGCGCAAAGCTTTAGGGTTAGCTAAAATGTAAGCAGATTTACCAAGCGAGACATGTTGTAAACATTATGGTGGCTTCAAAATGCCCCATACACTGCAAATAATTTTCAAGAATCTACCCAGATACCAAGTTTTAAACTTTATTTGCAACATCACCTAGTTAGCCTCAAACAGGAAATATTACATTTGTTTTGGATTAATGATAGTCATGCTCACGTTCATTTCAGATTAATCCACTATGCCCATATTTTTAAGGAAATGCGTACATATTTGCCTATCTAAACAGCTTTCAAAATGCATCAAATCACTGCACAGTTGCCAAAGAGTTATCACATGTATCTTAAATAAAAAAAATTAAATAAACAAAAGCTAATGATCAAGACAAATCATATTTTTAAAACATTTCATCTAAATTGAGGTTGTTCCCATAAACTACTATTATTAGACGCTATACTGACATAGGGCAATATTGTCAAATATTTTATTTGAAAATATTATGAAAACAACACGGGTAATATGGAACACAAATTAATTCTTTAATCAAACTATCGAATTTACAAAGAGTTTAACAGTTATATTTTAAAACAAATATTACCGGTCTTTCTTATGAAATTTTTTCAATTTCTCAAGAAAAATTTAGTATTTTGACCATTTATATGTAATTCAACCATGAACAACTTAACCCAGAAGAATATTATGATAGACAGTAGAATTATATCACCCCTAACCATGGCAGGTTTGAAGACATGTATTTACTGATTTGCTCTAGTTTTTAATTTAAATTGCAATTGGAAAAATCTTGTAAACCCAAATTGCCTGATTCTCAAAGTTGATTGTTTGACTATCACACTCACAAAGTTTTTTTTTCTTTCGCATCATATTAGATAGTTTGGTTGATGAACCGGCTTGCACAGTAAGAACTCTAATAGTGAGTGAGTATTTATTGCAAAGTTATTTTCTAGTGCTGTTGTTTTTCTAATAATTATTTTTAATATTCGTCGTTTTGGTATACCTTCAGTGTTGTTAGAGAATCTCCTGAACCAAGTAGATATTATTACTTTCTACTTATTTTCTGCTAAATGTTCAGCAGCAAGGGTATAGGTAATCATGATGCAAAATTAAACAGCCACAAGGTCAATTAATAGAACAAAGGAAATTATGCAATACGGTTACTTGCAGGCAATAATAAGATTATATGGTTTGCGACTTTTACACAGTCTCTTATACAGAGAAGAATTTTGTGCACTCCATAACATACAAAATTGAAAGATATTTAGTGATTTTAATTACAATGCTAATTTTATATAAAGCAGGAGAGGCTGATAATTGTTTATAAAATTCACAATAATAAAAAGTCTGAAAGAATGATCTCAATTTGCAAAAATATTTCTAATAATTTAGACACAAAATTAAACAAAAACTTCTGTTGAGCACCAATAACGACCAACTGATAGATGAATTTTTGAAAATTCGCCAAAGCACACTTGCAAAATTTCCAGCAGATCCTTGTTAACTGTTTTTTATTACTGCTGACAAAGTTATTACTTTTGCTCTTTTACTCAAGGAAGGTCGCAAGCCAAAATTTCTGTTTTGTCAATTTTTAATTTTGTTTAAAAAACTACGCAAGCATTTTTTGGAAATTGCCTCGTAACAAAATAATTTTAGATATCAATAGCAATAGTGCAATAACCTACTTATTGTTCTATTGTTATTGCTAATTTGAACTTAAAAATTTTTTGGAGAATTACTCTATAGCTGGCCGTTGACTAATTTTGTTGGAAAGTGACCTCAAGTTTTAATGATTGGAAAACTCATCTCACTTTACTTTGCGTAACTCATAGCCACTCATTTTTATTAATAATTCCTTTGAAAAAGTCTTGCAGCATTGGTAAACTTTCGGCGCTGTTTGCAATATTTCTGAGCCAACCTGTTTATAATTGTTGCCACTTTGCCTGTCATACATTGAGCATGTCGTGTTCTGCTGATTATGTAATATTGAAGAAGCATCAAGTAAACTTAAAGAACAAAAAAACTTATTCAATACTTCAATCGGTAAAATTCAGTACTGGTCATGTGCAAAAACAAGATTATAAAATTTTCAGCTTGTACACCAAATCAAAGACAACTAAGATGCTTACTCTCCTAAAATATGCGCTCAATAGCGTATAAAATTTATAAATATTCCATAAATTTATTATTTTTTGTCCACTCCGTTCTATAGGATTCTTTTCTGCGCAAGGCTTTGTAGTCAGCTAAAAACCAAACAGATTTAGTGAGTGAGGCATGCTCTTAATAAAATCGTAGCTTGTAAATATCAAAGACACTGCAAATAATTTGTCAAAAATCTCCCGTGGCACAAGATCTTAAACTTTATTTGCAACATCACCCGGTTAGCCTCAAACAGCAAATATTATAATTGTTTTGCATTAACGATAGTTATGCTCACATTCATTTTCGATCACATGGTTTCCACTATGCCCATCTTGATAATGAAATACGTACATATCTGGATATCTAAACAGCTTTCACAATGCATCAAATTACTGCACAGTTGCCATAGGGTTGTGCCATGCATCTTGAATCGAAAATTCAAACTAATGAATGCATTATCATTCACAGTTGTAGTAGTATTTTTGCAATCAAATTGGTGAAATATTGGCACACATCCGCTTTAAGATGGTTGACAAATAAGTGTGCACTTACAACAGTTGATCAATTTTTAAGCTCATCATTCAAATATAACACACACTTGCTTTGATATTTGTGCCATCAAACTAGAGAGAGTTTACGACAGCCCAAATGCTTTAAAATTATTAGTGACTGTGAGTGAACTTAAAACAATTTGTGATGTGGTATGCACATGTGATAATAGTTCTGTCATCAAATTGAGCGCTTATAAGAATTAGTCAATGTCTTCAAAAAAATGTTTAAAATATCATACACACCTGTGATAATATTTCTACCATCAAAGGGTGGACATATTTTTGCAATGGTGTTGACATTGTTTATGACTGTCTGTGCTCTTTTGGTATAATTGGTCAATGTGCTCAGAAAACTTCTTAAGAAGCATATTCATTGGGGGTTCATATTTTGGCATTAAATTTGGAACATCTTGCAGCGATGGTGTTATGAATGACCATGACTGTTATTTCAAATAAAAAAATTAGTCAATGTCCCCAAATTAATGGTTAAAATATTATACACACCTGTGAGAATAATTTTACCATCAAATTGGGGACATATTGTTGCAATGGTGTTGACGTATTCTATGACTGACTGTGTTATTTTGTTATAATTGGTCAATGTGCTCAGAAAACTTCCTAAGAAGCATATTCATTGGAGGTTCATATTTTGGCATTAAATTTGGAACATCTTGCAGCGATGGTGTTATGAATGATCATGACTGTGATTTCAAATAAAACAATCAGTCAATGTCCCCAAATCAATGGTTAAAATATTATACACACCTGTGAGAATAATTTTACCATCAAATTGGGGACATATTGTTGCAATGGTGTTGACATTGTCTATGACTGACTGTGTTCTTTTGTTATAATTGGTCAATGTGCTCAGAAAACTTCTTAAGAAGCATATTCATTGGGGGTTGATACTTTGACATTAAATTTGGAACATCTTGCAGCGATGGTGTTATGAATTACCTTGACTGTTATTTCAAATAAAAAGATCAGTCAATGTCCCCAAATTAATGGTTAAAACATTATACACACCTGTGAGAATAATTTAACCATCAAATTGGGGACATATTGTTGCAATGGTGTTGACATATTCTATGACTGACTGTGTTCTTTTGTTATAATTGGTCAATTTGCTCAGAAAACTTCTTAAGAAGCATATTCATTGGGGGTTGATACTTTGACATTAAATTTGGAACATCTTGCAGCGATGGTGTTATGAATGATCATGACTGTGATTTCAAATAAAAAGATCAGTCAATGTCCCCAAATTAATGGTTAAAATATTATACACACCTGTGAGAATAATTTTACCATCAAATTGGGGACATATTGTTGCAATGGTGTTGACATATTCTATGACTGACTGTGTTCTTTTGTTATAATTGGTCAATTTGCTCAGAAAACTTCTTAAGAAGCATATTCATTGGGGGTTGATACTTTGACATTAAATTTGGAACATCTTGCAGCGATGGTGTTATGAATGATGATGACTGTGATTTCAAATAAAACAATCAGTCAATGTCCCCTAATCAATGGTTAAAATATTATACACACCTGTGAGAATAATTTTACCATCAAATTGGGGACATATTGTTGCAATGGTGTTGACATATTCTATGACTGACTGTGTTCTTTTGTTATAATTGGTCAATTTGCTCAGAAAACTTCTTAAGAAGTATATTCATTGGGGGGTTCATATTTTAGCATTAAATTTGGAACATCTTGCAGCGATGGTGTTATGAATGACCTTGACTGTTATTTTAAATAAAAAAATCAGTCAATGTCCCCAAATTAATGGTTAAAATATTATACACACCTGTGAGAATAATTTTACCATCAAATTGGGGACATATTGTTGCAATGGTGTTGACATTGTCTATGACTGACTGTGTTCTTTTGTTATGATTGGTCAATGTGCTCAGAAAACTTCTTAAAAAGCATATTCTTTGGGGGTTCATATTTTGGCATTAAATTTGGAACATCTTGCAGCGATGGTGTTATGAATGATCATGACTGTGATTTCAAATAAAACAATCAGTCAATGTCCCCAAATTAATGGTTAAAATATTATACACACCTGTGAGAATAATTTTACCATCAAATTGGGGACATACTGTTGCAATGGTGTTGACATATTCTATGACTGACTGTGTTCTTTTGTTATGATTGGTCAATGTGCTCAGAAAACTTCTTAAAAAGCATATTCTTTGGGGGTTCATATTTTGGCATTAAATTTGGAACATCTTGCAGCGATGGTGTTATGAATGATCATGACTGTGATTTCAAATAAAACAATCAGTCAATGTCCCCAAATTAATGGTTAAAATATTATACACACCTGTGAGAATAATTTTACCATCAAATTGGGGACATATTGTTGCAATGGTGTTGACATATTCTATGACTGACTGTGTTCTTTTGTTATAATTGGTCAATTTGCTCAGAAAACTTCTTAAGAAGTATATTCATTGGGGGGTTCATATTTTAGCATTAAATTTGGAACATCTTGCAGCGATGGTGTTATGAATGACCTTGACTGTTATTTCAAATAAAAAAATCAGTCAATGTTCCCAAATCAATGGTTAAAATATTATACACACCTGTGAGAATAATTTTACCATCAAATTGGGGACATATTGTTGCAATGGTGTTGACATTGTCTATGACTGACTGTGTTCTTTTGTTATAATTGGTCAATGTGCTCAGAAAACTTCTTAAGAAGCATATTCATTGGGGGTTGATACTTTGACATTAAATTTGGAACATCTCGCAGCGATGGTGTTATGAATGACCTTGACTGTTATTTTAAAGAAAAAAATCAGTCAATGTCTCCAAATTAATGGTTAAAATATTATACACACCTGTGAGAATAATTTTACCATCAAATTGGGGACATATTGTTGCAATGGTGTTGACATATTCTATGACTGACTGTGTTCTTTTGTTATAATTGGTCAATGTGCTCAGAAAACTTCTTAAGAAGCATATTCATTGGGGGTTGATACTTTGACATTAAATTTGGAACATCTTGCAGCGATGGTGTTATGAATGACCTTGACTGTTATTTCAAATAAAAAAATCAGTCAATGTCCCCAAATTAATGGTTAAAATATTATACACACCTGTGAGAATAATTTAACCATCAAATTGGGGACATATTGTTGCAATGGTGTTGACATATTCTATGACTGACTGTGTTCTTTTGTTATAATTGGTCAATGTGCTCAGAAAACTTCTTAAAAAGCATATTCTTTGGGGGTTCATATTTTGGCATTAAATTTGGAACATCTTGCAGCGATGGTGTAATGAATGATCATGACTGTGATTTCAAATAAAACAATCAGTCAATGTCCCCTAATCAATGGTTAAAATATTATACACACCTGTGAGAATAATTTTACCATCAAATTGGGGACATATTGTTGCAATGGTGTTGACATATTCTATGACTGACTGTGTTCTTTTGTTATAATTGGTCAATTTGCTCAGAAAACTTCTTAAGAAGTATATTCATTGGGGGGTTCATATTTTAGCATTAAATTTGGAACATCTTGCAGCGATGGTGTTATGAATGACCTTGACTGTTATTTCAAATAAAAAAATCAGTCAATGTTCCCAAATCAATGGTTAAAATATTATACACACCTGTGAGAATAATTTTACCATCAAATTGGGGACATATTGTTGCAATGGTGTTGACATTGTCTATGACTGACTGTGTTCTTTTGTTATAATTGGTCAATGTGCTCAGAAAACTTCTTAAGAAGCATATTCATTGGGGGTTGATACTTTGACATTAAATTTGGAACATCTCGCAGCGATGGTGTTATGAATGACCTTGACTGTTATTTTAAATAAAAAAATCAGTCAATGTCCCCAAATTAATGGTTAAAATATTATACACACCTGTGAGAATAATTTTACCATCAAATTGGGGACATATTGTTGCAATGGTGTTGACATATTCTATGACTTACTGTGTTCATTTGTTATAATTGGTCAATGTGCTCTTTAAGAAAATGTAATAGAAGGCCAATTTTTTGGTACGGTTAGCACATTTTATTAAACATAATGATATTTCTATAAGGTAAATGTTTTTCGGGCTTACATCAGGCATATTGGAGATACAAATGTTTCATTTCCAGTGCTTGATTCTAATATGTCTGCGCCTATGCTTGGCTTTTCAAGCATGACTCACAAACAAAGAAATTGCGCAAAGATTTAAATCAAATGCTGTAATCATTGTGTGCAACCAAAATGAAAGGTACAATTAAAATTAACTATATTCAAATTTATTTTGCTGCCTGATTTTAAAAAATCTACTCGCAATTGCTGGCCTGGTTCATTTTACTTTTGTTTGCAAAAGTTAACTCATGATTACGCAATGTAAATCTTCTGATGGCTGCCCTCGGTAGTGATAAAAATGAGATATTGAAAAATACCTAATCGATTATAGTAATTATATTTGTTGCCTATTCAGGGTTTAAGAGTTCTAAAAAAACTATGTTAAAATGTTTACCTTGAAGATAATCGCGTTAAGTGTTTAAAAGTTGTAAATCTAGATAAGACATCAGTCTACAACCTTGGGCTGGCTGTTTGCAATTCAAAACCTTAACTTTAACAGATTGCCTTAAATTCTGTGAAGCAATTGGTTACACTGAAATTATTACCAAACACAAAAGTCTAATGTCAATTTAACCTTTACACGTCATACATGTGTGGATTTAGTACTCTACATAAATTTAATAAAAACTATTAAACTTCTAAGTTGATATTTTAGGAAAAATGAAGTCATGAATAACTTTTATAACCAAATTTATGAAAGTGTGAGAAAAGTATCACATACCGACAACTCCAAAATAGTTGAAAAAAACGAAAATTAGCCAGAGTTATCTTCTCCATGCAAAAGTCCCTGTTTATTAGATAAAAAATTCATACATGTGTGTGAAGTGAAGTCCCCAAAGTTAGTGTTAAATTCTCACGGGCTATAACTGAAAAACGAATAAAGTGACAGCTCCCAAAATCAGTGCATTCGTAAACCCAACAAAAAATATTGCAACATGTTATTTTTTAAAGCTCTTAATGACAGATGAAAATTGTCCTCAAAGTGATGGTAAAAATATCGCGTCCCCAATTGCATGCGTTTACAAGACTGTGTGTGCATGTATGTGTGCAAATGTGTCCGCAAGTGTGTGTGTGTGTTGGTGTGCGCATGTGTGTGGGTGTGTGCATGTGTGTGCGCTTGCAGAGTGAACTTGTAAATGCATGCAATTGGGGACTCACACCAGAATTTAACAGGCAAATTGGGGACGTTCGGAAATTGGGGAAGTCCCCAATCTTTTAAACCCTTTTTTCTTATAAAAAACTAAAAAATATATAGTTTAATCCAACTCCCGACAAAATCTGAGCACTGTCCCCAATTGCCTGCATTTGTACGAGAACATCTGTGAGTGTGGGTGTGTGAAAAAATATGTAAGTCCCCATAAAGTTTGCTAAATTCTCACACACATTTGACCTGTTTCCATTTGTTAGTAGGCAATTATTTGCGGAGTTTTTTTCTCATAGAAACTTTTTACCTAACAATTGAGGACTTTATGTCTTATTGGGGAGCTAATTTCTATCTTGTAAAAACTCACAATATTTGCGAGTTTCTACAAGAATGAAATTACAAGAGATGAAAACTCACAATATTTGTGAGTGAAAAGTCACAATATTTGTGAGTTTTTATCTAAAATGTAGCTTCGGAAGCAAATTGAGCGTTTAAACTATTTTTGAACTTATGTTTAGCTAAAGGCTATATTTGCTCTTCTGCATTACAAATGTATTTTGTAGTTTAGCATCTGCAAAGTTTTTTTTACAAAATAATGTATTTGGTCAGCAGTTATACACGCTCAGCAGACATTTGAAAGTGTGTCTCGTTTGCTTCCTTCAATAGTTCAAGCTTTTAATAATCCTTTTGAGCTCTTGTACTTTTTTAAATATTCTCACATATGCATCCTTCTTTACTTACTAGCTTTTTTTAGTATGGTTGTAGTTTATACGCAATTAAAAAAAATTGTGCATTATTATTCAAAAGATTTGTTTGAATTCATTACGTAAATTTCTTAACTAAGTTATAGCTGCATGAAATCTCAGGTTAATTTCACATAGTCTTAAGCATAACATCTCTGTACATGTACTTTATTGACTTCAAATCTTGATCCATTGTATGTCTTTGCAAGAACTTTACTACATCATCTTTCCTTGATATTTTTAGACTGAATAAAATATTAAAATAAAACATATAGCCTCCAATGCTTTCTCTAACTCGTTTACATTTTTCCTATAGCTATGAATAATAATGGTCAAAATTCTGATTTAAAATATATTTTAAAAGTTAACTTGAATGTCTGATAATTTTGGTTCAAAACATTTAAAACAAACATTATTGAACCAATTTCAAGTGTCTCTGCAAATTTGTAATCTGAGATCTGTATATTGTTAGAATTCAATCAAATCTTCTATTTTTTCTTGCTCAGACCAATGGTCCATCATTGAACTTTTTTACTATGTAGTATTCTTTCATCAGCTCCACTAAAAAACTTTTGTTACTTCTAAAAGATCAGATTCAATTACAAAGATTGACAAGGTAGTATATCTTTAGAGAATGAAATAGCTAGATGGAAAATTCTGCCATACATTTATCGCTCCTCATTGAAAATACTTATAGTTGTTTTAGAAAATATATATATTTCATCAAGTTTATATTGAGTATGTTGACAATACCAATATTTTTATCTAAAGCTTGATTGTAATTTAACTCCTATGTCCCTATGCTTGCTTTTCATGTATGGCTTGAAAACAATGGAATTATACAAGTTTCAAGTTTAATCAATTGCGGTTATCAATGTGTAAAACTAAGCAGCAGTGTCAACATTTAATGAATATATTTAATTTTTTTGGCTTTTGGATTTTTGAAAAAGTGCTTGTCATCACCTCACTTGTTCTTTTTACTTTTGTTTATAATAGTTAACTCATGCTGACGCAATGTAAATATGTTGATAACTGGCATTGCTAGCAGTATAAAACAAGATACGGCAATAAGATTAATTCAGTAACGTAATTAAATTTGTTGTCTGTTTATGCCAATCACTAATGGCCTAACGCTGAGTTATCTTTTGTACATCATACATGTGTAGAATTAATAGTTCCTAAAAGTAAATTAAAAAAGTGTCATAATATGTATATTTATTACTCAACAAAGATTTCATAGACAACTATAGAACTTTTGAACTGAGTTTGAAGTAGAAATGAAGTCATGCATAACTTTTAATAGCGTAATTATGAAAGTGTGCACATGAGATTGCACATGAAAATGTCCATCGAGCACATGAAATTGGCAAAAAATTAGGTATACAAAAAAGCAAAGTGTTTTTGCATACTCGCAAACAATAAAAATATTTTTTGGGGTGTTAAATGGGTGTGAAATACTGAACGCAAATAATCGTCAACATGAATGATTTTTTTAATGTTTATTACTACCTGGTTCATGGGAATGCAACAGATTAAAAATTTTTTAATTTTATTATAGTATTCATCATATATAATTCTAGCTGGATTTCAGTAGTGTATATATGTAAGACCCTAATACGGTTCAATGAATGCATGAAACTTTGTTTGTTATACAATACAAAGCCAAATGCGCTTAGCTAACGTCTCAGCAAATAAGCAATGCATACTGAAAATCTATATATAAATATCAGTGTCTTTTTGTCTTTTATTGTATGTTCATTTATAACTTACATGACTCTCGCATAAGCTTGATTGATATGATAAGCAAGAATATTGCAATCAGTAGAGAGCTGTAGTAGGACTGAAACAGGCACAGTATAAATTACACAAATATATAAACAGTACACAGAAATAAATGCAGTACGCAGAAATAAAAAAACACCTTCATTTGAAACCATCATTTTTATTACCCGTGCAAAATCGGGCATTCTGCTTGTTTTATATAAAGCAAGAGAGGCTGCTACCTATTTGTAAAAATTCACAACAATAAAAAATCGAAAGAAGTTAGACCAATATAACAAAAAAAACATTTTTTATAATTAAAACACAAAATGAAACCAAAACTTCTGTTGATCACCAAAAAATACCAAATAGTAGATCCCTGGTCAAAAATTTTCAAAATCACACTGGCAAAACTGCTAGAAATTTCTTGTAAACTGTTTTTTTAATTATTCTTGACTAAGTTATTACTTGCGCTGTTTTAATTAAAAAAGTTCACAGGTAAACGTTTGTTTTTTTGCTATTTTTAATTTTGTTCAAAAAACTTTGCAATTTTTTTTATAGATTGCATTGTAACAAACTAATTTTAGATATCAATAGCGATAGGGCAATAATTTAATTATGGTGTTATTGTTATTGTGATTCCTAATTTGAAGTAAACAGTTTCATGAGAATTATTCTATAGCTGGCCATTGACTACTTCTGTTGGAAAGCTTACCTACAGTTTTAATGTTTGGAAAACCGACTCATTTTACTTTTTGTTGGTCATAGTTGCTTGTTTTTTTTAATAGTTACTTTAAAAAACTCTCACAGCATTGGTAAAATTTTCGTGCTATCTGAGATTTGTTTGAGCCAACGTGTTGTCGCTTCTCAACCTTTGCCTGTCATACATTTAGCCTGTAGTGTCTTGCTTATGATTATGTAACATCGCAGAACCACAAGTTAAATATAGAGAACAAAGAAACTTATTCAGTACTGCTGGTCATCTATAATAACAAGATTATAACATTGGATGCTTTACACACCAAATCAAAGACAAATAAGGTGTTTACTTCCATAAAATTTGTGCTCAGTAGCATATACAATTTACAAATATTCAACGAGTTTATTATTTTCCATTTACTCCATTCTATAATATTCTATTGGCACAAGGCTTTATTGTTAATTAAAAACCAAGCAGATGCAGTGAGTGAGACATGTTTTTAATAAAATAGTAGCTTGTAAATTTCACAGACACTGCAAATAATATGTCAATAATTTACCTAGGCGCGAGATTTTGAACTTCATTTGCAATATCACCCAGTTAGCCTCAAATAGAACAAATTGTATTTGTTTTGTAGTAATGATACTCATGCTCACGTTCATTTTAAATCACACTGTTTTTACTATGCCAATCTTTTTAAGAAAATGCGTACTTATTTTCCAATATAAATAGCTTTCAAAATGCATCAAATTACTGCTCAGGCGCCAAAGAGTAATTTTATATGTTTCAAATGGAGAAAATAAAGTGAACCACCTGTAATAATCAAGCCGGATCATATTTTCAAAATATTACATCTGAATTGACGTTGCACACAAAGATTACTGTTATCATAAACTATACAGACGTAGATCAATGTTGTCAAATATTTCACATGGAAACATCCTATTTGACATTTGCAAGAATTTTTTATAGATTGCATTGTAGCAAACTAATTTTAGATATCAATAGTGCAATAATTTACTTATTGTTCTATTGTTATTGTGATTGCTAATTTGAACTAATCAGTTTTTTGAGAATTATTTTATAACTGGTCATTGACAACTTCGGTTGTAAATTTTATCTACAGTTTCAATGTTTGGAAAACCCATCTAATTGTACTTTGTGCTACTGATAGTTGTTCTTTTTTCCATAATTACTTTGAAAAAGTCTCACGGCATTAGTGAAATTTTGATGCTGTTTGCGATTTGTCTGACCCAACATGTTATCACTTTTCAATCTTTGCCTGTCATACCTTGAGCCTGTAGTGTTTTGCTTATGATTATGTAATATCGAAGAAGCAGGAGTTAAATCTGGAGAACAAAGAAACTTATTCAGTACTGCTGGTCATATACAATAACAAGATTATAACATTTGATGCTTTATACACCAATCAAAGACAAATCAAATGTTTACTCTCATAAAGTTTGCTTTTGGTAGCATATACAATTTACAAATATTCGATGAGTTTAGTATTTTCTGTCTACTTTGCTCTACAGTATTCTATTATGCGCAAAGCTTTATGGTTAGCTAAAATGCAAGCCGACTCAGCAAGTGAGACATGTTGTAAATGCTATGGTGGCTTCAAAATCCCCAGACACTGCAAATAGTTTTTAAGAATCTACCCAGGTGCCATGTTTTAAACTTTATTTGCAACATCACCTAGCTAGCCTCAAACAGGCAATATTACATTTGTTTTGGATTAATGATAGTCATGCTCACGTTCATTTCAGATCACATGATTTTTACTAAGCCCATTTTTTTAAGGAAATGCGTACATATTTGCCTATCTAAACAGCTTTCACCATTCATCAACTTACTGCACAGTTGCCAAAGAGTTATGCCATGCGTTTTGAATCGAAAAAATAAAGTGAACAACAGTTAACGGTAAAGACGAATCACCTTTTCAAAATATTTCATATTATTGGATGCTGCTCACATAAATGATTATTATCATAAACAATACTGACTTAGTAAAATATTGCCGAAGGTTTCACGTTGAAATGTTATACTTAAAATTTTATTAAATACTTAAAAACTTTGATAGTTACTGTCTATTTTTATTTTAAAAACTTAAATATGAATTAAAAGCCAAACAGGCATAGCAAGTGAAATGTGTTTGAAAGGTTGTATTTTGTTTCACAGATTCTGAAGATAATCTGGCAAATACCTACTTAGCGGACAGCAAATCACCTTTAGTTGCAATATTGTTTTTTAGCTGTACACAAATTATATTATATTTGTATTGCATTAGTGTTGTTGCCTTGTGTATGTGTTTGCCAATTATAGGCTCAATAGTTTTTATCATGCAAATATTTGAAAGAAAATAAATATATTTTAATACACCTAATAATTTTTGTACAAGAATTGGTAAAAATCCCAAACTAATAGGTTAAATGTCATACACACCCATGATAATAATTCCAAAACCGAAATGAGGATATATTATCACAATGTTATTTTTATTATTTGGTTAAACTAATGTTTGCAAAATTAATCGTTGAAATAACAAACACACCTCCGATTTCTCAATGTTCAATGAATTTTGTATGGATGAAAGTATACTTAATTAATTCATTAATATTCTAAAAGTAATGGTTGTATTTTAATTAATGGTTTTGATAATATTCGTAGTTATTGAAATAGCATTGAGAAATTTTATGACTGTATGTACAGTTATGATATTTGCTTTATGTTTTCAAACCAATGGCCATACAAGCAAATTTTCATGCACTGATATTTTTACCATCAATTTGGGAACATCTTATTACAATTGTTTTGAGATTGGTGGCGACTAATTGTGCTCTTATAATCATTGTATAGTGTTCCAAACTAATGGTTGTAATATGATAATTATTTGTTGGGGTATTCATCTTTCCAAATTAGAGATATTTTATTCTTTGTCATCAAATGTAACAACAAACTGAAGAAAACCTTTTATAACATCCTTGATATGAATTAATACTATGTATGCATCAAAAAATTTTGACAATTATTTCAAACCAATGGTTAAAAGATCATGCAAACTCGTGGTTATATTTGAACCCTCAAATTAGCAACAACATATCACAATGGCGTTGAGATGCTATATCACACAAACTGCTTTTGTAATAACTGCTCAATATCCCCGAGCAAATGGTTAAAAAATCATACAAGCTTTGTGGAGATAATGAAGCGAGCATTAGGGACATTTTATTACAGATACTTTCAGCTGTTGTATGACTGTGAGCGGAGTTGCATATTGGCCAACTTCCCAGAATAGTTACATAATTATAAACACTGGTGATGGTATTTTAGCATCTATTTGGGGACATCTTGTCACAATAGCTATGAGATGCTTGATCACTGCGTGTAGATTTGTAATAATTGGTCAATGTTTCAAACTAATGGAAGCAATATCATTCACAGTTGCAATAAGAGTTTTGCCACAAAATTGGTGAACTCTTCTCACACATTCGCTTTAAGATGGTTGACGAATAAGTGTGAACTTACAATTGTAGATCAATTTTTTCAAGCTAATGGTTTAAATATAACTAAAACTTGCTGTGATATTTGTGCCATTAAATTAGAAAGATTTTACCACAGCCCAGATGCATTGAAATGATTAGTGACT
Organism: Watersipora subatra; assembly: GCF_963576615.1. Classification (NCBI taxonomy): domain Eukaryota; kingdom Metazoa; phylum Bryozoa; class Gymnolaemata; order Cheilostomatida; family Watersiporidae; genus Watersipora; species Watersipora subatra. Next base: position 363,661 of record NW_027045388.1, read on the forward strand.
GTAAGTGAACTTACAAAAATTTGTAAAGTCATATGCACATGTGATAATAGTTCTGTGATCAAATTGAGACATCTTGGCATGATGAATTTACATGGCTTAAAACTGCACATTATTTTACCATAATTGGTTAATGCGACCATACAAATGTTTAAAATAGCGTAAACATGTCTGAGATATTTGGCTGTCAAATAACGGTCATCTTACAGCAACGGTTTTTAGATTGTTCATGACTGTGAGTTCACACATAATAATTGTTCTATGTCCCCAAATTAATGGTTAAAATATCATACACACCTGTGAGAATAATTTTACCATCAAATTGGGGACATATTGTTGCAATGGTGTTGACATTGTCTATGACTGACTGTGTTCTTCTGTTCTAATTGGTCAATGTGCTCAGAAAACTGCTTAAAAAGCATATTCATTAGAGTTGGTATTTTGGCATTAAATTTGGAACATCTTGCAGCAATGGTATTAAGAATGATCATGACTGTTATCTCAAATAAAATAATCAGTCAATGTCCCCAAATCATTGGTTAAAATATCATACACACCTGTGAGAATAATTTTACCATCAAATTGGGGACATATACTATGACTGACTGTGTGCTTTTGTTATAATTGATCAATGTGCTCAGGAAACTGCTTAAGAAGCATAATTATTGGGATTGATATTTTGGCATTAAATTTGGAAAATCGGGCAGCAATGGTTTTAGGAATGATGATGACTGTGATTTCCAATAAAATAATCAGTCAATGTCCCTAAATCAATGGTTAAAATATCATACACACCTGTGAGAATAATTTTACCATCAAATTGGGGACATATTGTTGCAATGGTGTTGACATAATCTATGACTGACTGTGTGCTTTTGTTATAATTGATCAATGTGCTCAGGAAACTGCTTAATAAGCATGATTATTAGGATTGATATTTTGGCATTAAATTTGGAACATCGAGCAGCAATGGTATTAGGAATGATGATGACTGTGATTTCAAATAAAATAATCAGTCAATGTCCCCAAATCAATGGTTAAAATGTCATACACACCTGTGAGAATAATTTTACCATCAAATTGGGGACATATTGTTGCAATGGTGTTGACATTGTCTATGACTGACTGTTTTCTTCTGTTCTAATTGGTCAATGTGCTCAGAAAACTGCTTAAAAAGCATATTCATTAGAGTTGGTATTTTGACATTAAATTTGGAACATCTTGCAGCAATGGTATTAAGAATGATCATGACTGTTATCTCAAATAAAATAATCAGTCAATGTCCCCAAATCATTGGTTAAAATATCATACACACCTGTGAGAATAATTTTACCATCAAATTGGGGACATATTCTATGACTGACTGTGTGCTTTTGTTATAATTGATCAATGTGCTCAGGAAACTGCTTAAGAAGCATAATTATTGGGATTGATATTTTGGCATTAAATTTGGAATATCGGGCAGCAATGGTATTAGGAATGATGATGACTGTGATTTCCAATAAAATAATCAGTCAATGTCCCTAAATCAATGGTTAAAATATCATACACACCTGTGAGAATAATTTTACCATCAAATTGGGGACATATTGTTGCAATGGTGTTGACATAATCTATGACTGACTGTGTGCTTTTGTTATAATTGATCAATGTGCTCAGGAAACTGCTTAAGAAGCATAATTATTGGGATTGATATTTTGGCATTAAATTTGGAACATCGGGCAGCAATGGTATTAGGAATGATGATGACTGTGATTTCCAATAAAATAATCAGTCAATGTCCCTAAATCAATGGTTAAAATATCATACACACCTGTGAGAATAATTTTACCATCAAATTGGGGACATATTGTTGCAATGGTGTTGACATAATCTATGACTGACTGTGTGCTTTTGTTATAATTGATCAATGTGCTCAGGAAACTGCTTAATAAGCACGATTATTAGGATTGATATTTTGGCATTAAATTTGGAACATCGAGCAGCAATGGTATTAGGAATGATGATGACTGTGATTTCAAATAAAATAATCAGTCAATGTCCCCAAATTAATGGTTAAAATATCATACACACATGTGAGAATAATTTTACCATCAAATTAGGGACATATTGTTGCAATGGTGTTGACATTGTCTATGACTGACTAAGTTCTTCTGTTCTAATTGGTCAATGTGCTCAGAAAACTTCTTAAAAAGCATATTCATTGGAGTTGATATTTTGGCATTAAATTTGGAACATCGAGCAGCAATGGTATTAGGAATGATGATGACTGTGATTTCTAATAAAATAATCAGTAAATGTCCCCAAATCAATGGTTAAAATATCATACACACCTGTGAGAATAATTTTACCATCAAATTGGGGACATATTGTTGCAATGGTGTTGACATATTCTATGACTGACTGAGTTATTTTGTTGTAATTGGTCAATGTGCTCAGAAAACTGCTTAAGAAGCATATTTATTGGGATTGATATTTTGGCATTAAATTTGGAACATCGAGCAGCAATGGTTTTAGGAATGATGATGACTGTGATTTCAAATAAAATAATCAGTCAATGTCCCCAAATCAATGGTTAAAATATCATACACACCTGTGAGAATAATTTTACCATCAAATTGGGGACATATTGTTGCAATGGTGTTGACATTGTCTATGACTGACTGTGTTCTTCTGTTCTAATTGGTCAATGTGCTCAGAAAACTTCTTAAAAAGCATATTCATTGGAGTTGGTATTTTGGCATTAAATTTGGAACATCGAGCAGCAATGGTGCTAGGAATATTCATGACTGTGACATCAAATAAGATAAACAGTCAATGTCCCCAAATCCATGGTTAAAATATCATGCACACCTGTGAGAATAATTTTACCATCAAATTGGGGACATATTGTTGCAATGGGGTTGACATATTCTATGACTGACTGAGTTATTTTGTTATAATTGTTCAATGTGCTCAGGAAACTGCTTAAGAAGTACATTCATTAGGGTTAATATTTTGGCATTAAATTTGGAACATCTTGCAGCAATGGAATTAGGAATGATCATGACTGTGATATCAAATAAAATAATCAGTCAGTGTCCCCAAATCAATGGTAAAAGTATCATACACACCTGCGATAATTTTTCTATAACCAATATGGGGATATCTTTTCACGACAATATTTCTACTAATTTGTTAAACTAATGGTTACAAACTTGCTGATTAAAATACCAAACATTCCCTTGTGTTCATATTGCCCTCTAAATAGTTGATGGTGAAAAGTACAGACTCCCTATTAGACTAGCATTGAGCGAATTTATGATATCGTGTGCACTTGTAATAGTTTGTCAATTGTACCTACATGTAAATAACAAATATACTTGTATACTAATACAAACACACTTTTCTTTTATGTTTACATCATACATCAAAAAAACTGTATGACAACATATTTGAAACTATTTTTGACGGTTTGCAGTTACAATAACTGGCCAATTACTTCAAAAAACATTGACTGTAGTATCATACATAATTTAGATGACGTACACGCCTTCAAATTGAACAAAGTTTATTTCAATAGTACCGAGATAGCTCTAATCAGTGTGTGCAGTGATAGTATTTATTTAACACTCCCAAGCTAATGGTTAAATCATTTTGCATTTTTTTGGTCATATCTGCACTAAAAATTGAGTCAATCTTGTTATTAAACATTTGAATAGATTACAATTAAATGTATGGTTTTTGCAAAGATGGGCAACTCAATATATTTTTAAGAAAATGTAATAGAAGGCAACTTTTTGGTACGGATAACACGTTTTATTAAACATAATGATATTTTTATAAGGTAAAAGTTATTGGGCTTACATTAGGCATATTGGAGATACCAATGCTTCATTTCCAAAGCTTGATTCTAATATGTCTCTGCCTATGCTTGGCTTTTCATGGATGGCTTACAAACAAAGGAATTGCGCAAAAGTTTAAATTAAAAGTGGTAATCACCGTGTGCAAGCAAACAGAAAAGTACGACTAAAATTAACTATATCCCAATTTATTTGGCTTCCTGATTTAAAAAAAATTACTCGCATTTGCTTGCCTGGTTTTTTTTACTTTTGTTTAAAAAAGTTAACTCATGATCGCGCAATGTAAATTTTCTGATGGCTGCTCTTGGTAGTGATAAAATGAGATGTAGCAAAATACTTTATCGATTATAGTAATTAAATTTGTTGCCTATTCAGGGCTTAAGAGTTCTATGAAAACTATGTTAAAATGTTTACCTTGAACATACTCGCGTTAAATGTTGAAAAGTCTTAAATCTAGATAGACATCAGCCTGCAACCCAGGCCTGGCTGTTTGCAATTCAAAAACTTAACTTGAACAGATCACCGTAAATTCTGTGAAGCAATTGATTACACTGAATTTATTTTTAAACATAAAAGTCTAAGGTCGATTCAACCTTTGCGCACCATACATGTGTAGAATTAGTTCTTTAAATAGGTTTCATAAAGAACTATTAAACTTCTAAGTTGATATTTGGGGAAAAATTAAGTGATGGATAACTTTTACAAGCACATTTATGAAAGTGTGGGAAAAGTATCACATACCGACAACTCCATAATGGTTGAAAAAAACAAAAATAAGCCAGAGTTATCTTCTCTACACAAAAGTCCCCGTTTATTAGATAAAAAATTCATACATGTGTGTGATGTGATGTCCCCAAAGTTAGTGTTAAATTCTCATGAGCTATAACTGAAAAACGGATAAGATGACAGCTCCAAAAATCAGTGCATTTGTAAACCCAACAAAAAATGTTTTATTATGTTATTTTTTAAAGCTTTTAATGATAGATGAAAAATGTCCTCAAAGTGATGGTAAAAATATCGCGTCCCCAATTGCATGCGTTTACAAGACTGTGTGCATGCATGTGTGTTCCGGGGTCTGTGTCTGCGCGGGGTCTGTATTTCTGGTGTGTGTTTTTGGGTATCATGTGTGTGTGTCGAGTGTGTGCGTCAGGTATGTGTGTCGAGTGTGTGTGGGTCTGTGTGTGCATGTCAATATAAAAAATATATCTCAGAAGATGTTAATATTTCAAGTTAGTTCAATGCACAGGTGGTTGAGAACTGCAATTTCCAAATATGTTTGGTTTTAGTGAAAATAGCCGTAGTGCAGTTTATCCTGTAATATTTTGTTGTTCTAATTGCCCTTTGCAAGAAAAAGGTATCTGTGAACATTTTAGTTACACATTTTTGCTGCTGTTAGATTTCATCCAATTACAAAATAATTTATAGCAGTTTAGATAGCATGTGCAATATTTTATCAAATTAAAACCTACTGCTCTTTCAGGATTTTTCATTATAAAATAGTAATGATAGTGCTTCTGTAGATGTAAAATTGATTAAAGTTCTTTACAGTAAGAATATCGGAAAAATAATTTCGAATTTAGAACAAATTACTTTTTAAAGAGCTTTGAGAAATGGATTATGATCCGAAGCCAAAGCACTCTTGACTATAATTAACAATCTTTGATTGGTTCATACAAGTTTTAACCAATGTCTATGAACACCTTTTTAGATGATTTGTGTCTATAAGACATGGTTAGACATGACAGTCTGAATCATCATTTACAAAAACTTTCCTTTGGAACCAGGATGAGTATATACAGTGTAATAAGGAATGTGCACTAGAAATATTTAATCTGAACACTATGCTGCACACTGTAGGTAATATTGCTAAGGCACCAATACTGCTTACTGTTCTTTAGCAAATATTTGGAATGCAAGTTATGCTATATGTTGCACAATAGTAAAAGTACAAAAATTCAATTAGCTACAAAAATCCTCATTGATAAATTATCACTGTGTATAGGTTCCAAACCAAACTTTGAAAGCTGATGTTGAGTTACAGGTGCAAATTGTGTAGAAGCCGCATTCAACATTTTCTATTGGTTTAACAAACTTAATTTAAATAAGCCAGCCACATGAAACATTTGGCCAAGTTTATCGTCTATGCTTGTCAGGCACGCTTTGACTCTCAAAGTGGCAATTGACTAATTGGTTTATGTTAAAGGGTGGTGAAGCAGTATGTCTTTAGCAAATTAATCAAAGGAAAGCAGTTCAACAAATGTAATCAGATGCTGGAGTTGTCACAGAACAGTGACCTCATTATGCCAGTACAAGTACTGGAAAATTCTTTGCGTCTTGTTGTGGAAAAATTTCTTTAAGCATTTCCTGATACTAAAAAATACCTTATCCCTGAACGCAGCGTAGAGTTTCGAGATTTAATTTTAGGCTGCATATATAAGCAACACCCAAAAGTTTTACACAAAAAGTTATCTGTTCAGGTGTGGCTTATATACATGCAGTTATGGTAATTAACAAAACAGAAATGATTCACAGAAGCTCTATGTTAAAGATTTTTAAATATTAAAAGTTTATTTGAAAAATTATTATTTTCCATATATTTTCTTACCAATTTTCTAGTGAAAATATTGCCTTTTTAAAAAAACAAACCTAATATGTTGCTTTGCACAGTTTCTGTTTTAGAGGCTAGCCAGCTGCATTACCCGTCCACAGCAACATATTCATGTAAAGCAATAGGTTTTTTAAGAGTTGTCTTTCATACTGTAAAACAACTCCAAATATGCAATCTACTGATATTGTTTTGCTGATCAGACTATGCATACACATATACAGTCATACATGCCAATAGTGTTGGGGAGAACAATAGAAATCTGCAATGTGTTTTACAGCTAGTCTACAATGCCCAGGTATCAAACTACTCAAACCGGAGTTGTCCAATTTTGTACAGAGAACTGATAATGAAATTGACCTGGCTAGGCAAACTGAAATTCTTCAAACTGGCAGTGTTGAATAATTTTGCATGTTTTAAGAAGTTCTACAAAATATTTTGCTATGGCACTGCTGAGCTATTGCCAGCATATACTGAATGGATACTTCTACATGCTTAAAACACTAATCACAGCTCATCAGTTCTTCGTCTATAGCCTGTGTTTTGACATGGTATATACAAACAGTGCTGCAATAATGTGGCTCTGTTATTAAAATTTATTATCAGTAAAATTTCCAAGTATACCAACACAGACAGTATGATGTCAAGGCAAATACAGCACAGCATTAACACCTTACAATAATAAAGCAACGCCAACGTAATAGCCTTTTTATGAGATACAATAACAAAAACGAATGCATGAAAATATATATTTACGGAAACATATGTTGGAAAATGCTGCATGTGCATAATATGTAGGTATAGCAGAACATGAAAAACATAGCATGACATAACAATAACATACCGTTAATTTAACGCAACACTTGTAGATAGGCAAGGTTTTTTGGTTTTTCCGTCAGGTGTATGAACAAACAGTTTTTGACTTGTGTCTACTCTTGAGCAGGCAACGTACAGCTGACCGAGCAGCTGATGTAGTTTGGTCATCTTGGTGTGGTTGCCGTTGCGTCTGCTCTGAAAATTCAGCTCGCCGAGCAGCTGCTGTAAATAATGCAGCATGTTCTTGTCGCCACTGTTTCTGCTGTGGTTTTTGCATGTATGGCAGCTGTAACAGCTGCTTTAAGCCATATGAGTCACAGCTGTGTTTGCTCTGCAGTTTCTGCACTTCTAGCAGCTGCAGTAACAGTTTTTGGCCTGTTCGAGCTGTAGGCTTGTTTGCTCAGCAGTTTCTGTTTGTGTAGCTACTGCTTTGCAAATTTGGTCACTTTATTTATGGGAATCAATCTGTTCTTCCATTTTAGCAGTAGGCTTTTTGAGTGGCATTGTACCGCTTCAACACAGTTAGGAGAGATTAGCATTTTAATTGGTGAAACTGTCAAAATTATTAAATGTAACCTAACTTTTTCTGTAGATTCCTTCACTGGAGGCAATGAGGCAACAGGGTACAATGTTGTAGACCAAATATGAGTGATAATAGATGCTTCGTCTCTTATATGGCTCCCATATGCTTCAGTGACCTCTAAAATCGTTGTTGTCGTTGGATTATGTGAGCCGTTGTCCAAATCTGAATAAAATAACAGAAATCATGGTAGAGACAACAATTAGTTTTAAGATAAACGTGTGCTGCCCACAGAAACATGCCAAGAAATGTCATGCTATAATATATCTAGAGGTAGATGTAGGAGAGCCATGCTATAGCTTTCAACAGTACCATTAAGGATTGTTTCGTTTTCTTTCATTGTTAGAGGCCTACTAACTAGATATAATGCACGCTAGCGGTGAAAGAAAAAGCCACAGAATAGCCGCAGCCTCTAAATAAGCCTGCATGGCTCAAAACATCGAAAAAAGTAGCAGCTAATAGTGTGAAAAATACGGTAATTTATTTTCATTACTTTTATTATTTCAGTTTCCTTTGTTCGATCGAATCGCAGAAAGGAAAGATCGCTCTATAAGGTTGACTAATACACGCACGCACACACACACACGCAAATATACAAAAATATTTCTTGCAGTTTATAAAGTAGACTATTAGGAGTTTTACAAATAGCTAAATTCCTATATATTCTGAAATATGTCTTTAGCTACTTTCGGAGCAAAAGTATCTTAACAACCATAGGATGGTAAACATTGGCTTTGTACACCTTTACTTCTAGAGCCTCTTTTCTGGGAATCTATGCCTACGTTGCCCAGAATTTCCAGATTTCATGAAACTGTGCTGCCAAAGAAGCGCACTCCTACAGAAGGTGGCTAATCATATACAAAAAATATGTATAAGAAGAACATAGAGAGAAAAATAATATATATAAGCGTTATATTATATATTTATATATGTAGATCTATTTATATAGATCCGTAAGTCTGTAGTTTTATCCGTGCATGTGTACATAATTATATATATGTATATATATATATATATATATATATATATACATATGTAAATATACATATATAGGTATATATATATATATATATATATATAAATTGGAAAGTCAAATAGTTTACTTATCTTTCAACTACTGTCAGTTTCCTGCTGGCGCATTCTTCAGGCTGTAAGCTTCAACTGAAGAAGCCTGAAGAATGCGCCAGCAGGAAACTGACAGTAGCTGAAAGATAAGTAAACTATTTGACTTTCCAATTTATACTGCTCCATCCTATGTTGAGCACTCTGATTTTAGTTTCAAGTAGGATACATTTGAATATATATATATATATATATATAGATATGCATATATATATGTATATATATACATATATATACATATGTATGTATATATATGTATATATATATATGATGATGATTATTGCATGGCAATATGAAACTATTAGTAATAAAGTTATTTTAAACTTAACTTTAACTTTCATTTTTACCCAATTTTACATACATATGTATATATATAATTTATATATAATAATATATAATATATAATATAATTTATATAATTATAATTTATTATAATAATATATAATATAATTTATATTTATAATTTAATATATAATTTATATATATACATATATATATGAATATATATGTATATATATATATATATATATATATATATATATATATATATATATATATATATATATATATATATATATATATATATATATATATATATACATACAGTATATAGGCAACTACCAAAGTGGCAATTGACCAATTGTATTTTCCTTTGATGGAGATGCATTACTCTTTCGGCAAATGAATGTACACTAAACATGTTCCAAATCAGCAAGTGAATTTTGTAGAGCACGTAGTCAAGAAAGGGCAAAAGTTGATGCCGGGTTTATAATTGATGTTTTGAACATAGTGTTTGAAATTACTAAGAAAAGCTGCCTCAGTTTTGGCATTATGGAAAACCATTACTGTGAAAAAAAACCTCATTATGCCAGTGCAAGCTCTGGATATTGTATTGCATCTGGAGCAAAAAAATGTTCCTTGTAAAATATAATTTTAGACTGCAATTAAGCCATCCCAAATTTTTAAACACAACATTAGCTTCACAGGTACTGCTTATACAATTTGACTTATTTTAATTAGTGAAAATGGAATGATTGACAGAAGCTCTAAGTTATACATTACTAAATATTAAGAATTTAAACAAACAACAGTTTTTTGTTTATTCTGCCACAAAATCTTTATTGAAATATCATTTTCTTAAAATAAATGCTAATCTGTTGCTTTGAAAATTTTTAGTTTCAAGAGGCTAATCATTAGGAGTTTCACCCAAAAACCTGAATTCCTATATAGTCTCAAATATGATTTTACTACATTCTAAGGACAAATATTTTGATAAGCATAACATGGTAAACATTGACTTTGTGCATTTTTATTTATAGAGCAACATTCCAGAAAACCTGTGACTACTTCATCTAGACTTCCCATCGGAAAAGAAGAACTGGTTGAGAAGCCAGCATCTACAAAAGGTACCTGGATCATTTGCAAAATTATATGCACAAGGTTCTAGATTTAAAATATATATGTAGTTATATATGTTAAATTTTTATATACAACGAACCACATATGCAAAGATATATATTTATAAATCAACCTAAATATATATACTATTCTATGTATATGCATAATCAGGTTTCTAGATTTCTAGGTTGTGCAAATTTCAAGCAAACCTATATATCAGGAAAGTTCTGTACTCTTTTTTTGATGCAGATTATGAACTTTATTTGTGGAAAGTTCTATTTATTTGATTTTTCTAGCTGATATATATATAGTGTGATCAGCTGCTATTTGCTGATACATAGGATTTTGTCATTTCTTCATAGTAGGTTGGCTTATTTTGTGACATTGGAGTCATTTCTTGCTGAACTGTATTTTACCATAGGTTTTTTAGAATTCATAGAATTTTTAAAGTATTTAATAGTTTATAGATATGTATTGTTATGTTAGAGGTTTTTAACTATCTCAACTCTTTAAAGGTTGACTTGCAACCAAATTCACATTACAGTTATTTGGTATCAAAAATTCACTATGTTTTACTCTGCTGTGTTGTAGGTGCAAAACATGTGTAAATGTGATTACTAGCTCTTAAAAGCTGAAAAACAAACAGTTAATCGCCACCATCCTGAAACCACCATAGATTAGAACCTCTTACCAAAACTGCTCAAATAGGACGTACTTGTATAATATGGCATCTGTTTACACTTTCACGCAACCTCATCTGTCGAAATATTTTCACCAATATACTTCAAGCATTCAAACACCATGTCTATTGTTCTTATGCATCAATTTTATCATCATTGTAATGCTGTCACTTTCAGCACTGATATCTTATTGTTTAACCTTAGCTCGAAAGAGTGCATATCATCCTATAATCAACATGACAAGCCTGTTGGTCACCTATGATAATCAAAAAATGTTGCAGAAGTTATTCGCAAAATATGGGTCACATGATCAGATTACGACTAGACGATTAGACCAAGCCAAAACAAAACTGTAAAGTAGCGAGCATCTATGTTTGATACAGGCTTTTTAGTAAAACCCAAAGTGTTCGTCATAAACTAGTGCGAAAAGTGCAAAAACTGGTACAAAAAGTTTTATATTGAGCCTTTCATTGACCTTTCATAGAACATCATGTGACATAACAATAACCAAATGTAGTGACTACGTCAAAGAAATAAACTGACTTCAATCTATGGCGGTTTCGTGATGGCGATGATTAACTGTTAGTTTTCGAGCTTTTATGAGCGTGTAATCACATGTCTACATATTTTGCACCTGCAACACAGCAGAGTAAGACGCAGTAAATTTTTTTGATACCAAATAACTGTAATGTGAATTTTGTTGCTAGTCCACTTTTAAGGTTTGTGTAAAATCAGTTTATAAGTCAAATTTGATGATTTTTTAGTGTCGATATTTTCCTTCATTACCATTTATAAACTGTAAAAGTTTTCTTGAACTTTTGCTACTTTAGAGCAAATGTATGAAGAAGAAGAAGAAGTACCTACTAATGCAGCTGATGAGGAGATTAAAGGGTAAAGCACTGCCTCTCCTGAAGTCACAGAACTTACTCACGCTGCCCAATAATGTCTTCTCATGTTAACATGCAAGCACATGAAGCCTGTAGTAATCTAGTGGTAGACATATAACATATTTAGTATAGTTGTTCCAGAATGATATGTGATGACTACTTAAACTTTATTATGTTGTTCAATTACACATGTTTTATGGTTTAGAAATATCGTTATTCAAACATGCTTTCCTTGATTGCCGATAACGCTTTGCTTGTAAGTGATAGTCTTGAGTGATATCGTCCGTTGAACATTTTATTACTTCTTTAGAAATTATACACACTAATAAAAACTTATTAGTTTCCTTACAGTCTGTGTTTCCTTAGGGAGTTGTTTTGCTATACGACAAAACATGCAATGCACTTTAACTAACCTAAAAAGGAGTTCTCAACATATAAAAAAAGTTGATAAAATTTTATGAAGTGGTAAATGAACAGAGTTTAGCTATAGCAGCAATCTACAGATGAGGTATTGAAGGTTGCAATTGTTTTACTAGGTTGGAGAGTGTTGCTGGAGGTTTTTTGCAATTTTTATAAGTGAAGGAATGAAACAACATTAAAACTCGTCAATACATAACATATTTTTGCATAAGAACAGAAAGAAATTTCTTAGAGCTATTTGAATTGTAGTGATAAAGATAGTGCAATGTGTGAAATTTTTTGTGTGGTTGATGTAAACGAAATAGCAAATTGAAGCAAAATTCCATGTTGCATAAAGTGATTTGAAAGGTAATTTACAATAGAAAAAACCCTATTTTTGAATCAAGTAGCTTTTTACCAAGTCAAGATCATAGATATAAATAAATCGGAGGAATCTCTGTATATATCTATAGTTAGTATCAAGTACAAACTGACGTAGAAGTGCAAAAAAAAATTGCATGTTAATTTTTTGTCAAACAATCGAAGGACCGGAATATGAAAATATTGCCAATTCTGGAATAAAAGCCTTCTTCGCGTATAGGCCGACCCTAGAAAAGCAGCACAAAAATGGCAAACTTTATGGAGAAAGTTTGCATACAAGCTGGTCATGTAATCATAACATGCTGCACGAACCTATCATGACAAGATGTTGCATAAGAGAGTAATTCATTAACTGCCACCAGCTGTGTAGTGCAGAGCCACACAGTGTATGGGCAGCATGAAAGCTGCTTGGTACGGCTGTTGTAGGCTTTGCACAATATGTTTCGAATTAATGAGTAGTTGCTTAGTTGGCTATCACAGCCGTACTTACAGAAAAGGACATAATTATCCATTTGTGTTGAGTTAATGAGAAATATTTTTGCAGTCCATGTTGTTTTCTGCAGCCTTGCCAACAAGCAAAGCTGCAGAAAAAAAGGAAGCTTGCCTTGTTCAGGCATGTGGTAGGTGAATATGTAAGGGAAGTAAATTCACAGCTGGAATTTACAACTGACCCTGATGAAAATGGTCTTATTCATGAGATAGAAGAAGTAACGGAGGCGAGGACGTTGAATGATGTGTTAAAGAAGTTTCAAGATTATTGCAATCCAAGGTCTGGAACTATAGTGAGTAGATTTCAATTCCACGGCTACACTCAGTCAGGTGAGTCATGTGATGTATATCTTATGAGGCTGAAGAGGCTAGCTGAAGGGTGACACTTTGAAACAAAAAGGGATTTACTCATCAGAGATAAACTACTCTTTGGAATGGATGATGTGAAGCTTCATGATAAGCTAATGAGAGAGCCTGATGAGAAGCTCACTTTAGAGTACGTTGTCAAGGCAATTCGAGTGCAAAAAATGGCAGTCAAGTTAAAAAATGTGACGGCCACCCCACAGCAAGAAAAGCAGGAAATCAAGGATGGAGATATTGAGGTAGTAAGGAGTAAAAGAAAAAGCTGGAAAACTAAACCAGCAATAAAAACAGTTGGTGGAGGCTTTTGTGGCAGATGTGAAAGGAATCATAGCAAGTAAGTAAGGTGCCCCGCTATGGGTCAAAAATGCAGAAACTTTGATAAATTTAACCACTTTGCCAAACAGTGCAGAGGAAGAGCAGAAATAAATGCTCTAAAAGAAGATGAAACAGAGGTTCAGGAGGAGGTTTATTTAAGGGAAATATACCTAGTGGAATCCATCAACACAGGAGCATGGCATTCTACAGTCAAAGTAGACACAAGCTTGAAAAAGGGGCAAACAGCCAGCTTTAAATTGGACACTGGGGCTGCAATAAGTGTTTGTGGACCAAATCACTTCAAAGGGAGATTGGAGCCTTTAACTAAAAGATTATACGGGGCAGGTAAAACACAGTTAAATTGCTTAGGGGTTATAAGATGCCGCATCCAAGCTGGTAAATTTGTCACAAAAGAAGATATATATGTAGTTGAGAATCAACAGACACCATTTCTGAGCAGAAAAGCCTGTGAAACACTACAGTTAATATCAGTGGATGCTGACAGATGTGAAGTGAGTGATGTGAATGTGGACCAGCAGCTGTTCAAGGGTCTAGGAAAAGTGAAGTGTGAACATTCCATCACACTAAATGAGGATGCCATACCTTTTACCATACACGTCCCTAGACCAATAGCATTCCCGCTAAAGAAACAAGCGGAGCAAGCATTAGATGAGATGGTGAAGGATAGAGTCATCACTCCAAATACTGAAGCAACAACCTGGGTTGCACCAATGGTCGTTGTACCAAAAATGGCCAAGACAAAGTTAGAATTTGTACAGACTTAACCCAACTTAACAAATATGTGATGAGGGAAATTCATCCAGTGGCCACTGTAGAGAGCAGTCTTGCTAGTCTGGGAAACGGTGTAAAGTTTTCAAAAATTGATGCTAACAGTGGATTTTTTCAGATACCACTCAGGCCAGAGTAAAAAAAGTTGACTACTTTTTTGACTGATAAAGGAATGTACATGTATGAAAGACTTCCCCAAGGCCTTTGTGGTGCCTCGGAAATGTTTTCAGCAGAAATGAATAGAATACTGAATGGGATTGAAAAAGTGATAGTTCATATGGACGATGTGTGTGTATTTGGAGAAACGGAAGAGATACACGACAAAAGTTTGGAGCTGGCCCTGGCCGCAATCAAGACGACGGGTATGACACTGAACAAGTCAAAATGTAA
Organism: Watersipora subatra; assembly: GCF_963576615.1. NCBI lineage: Eukaryota > Metazoa > Bryozoa > Gymnolaemata > Cheilostomatida > Watersiporidae > Watersipora > Watersipora subatra. Next base: position 378,714 of record NW_027045388.1, read on the forward strand.
CTTTTGTCAAAAAAGTGTGGAGTTTCGTGGGTATAACATCTCCAAGGAGGGTATAAGCGCTGGACCGCGACTACAAGGAATACAAGACTTTCCCACATCCACTTCCGTGACAGCTGTAAGAAGTTTCTTTGGTCTTGCAAATCAATATGCACGCTTCTCAGAGAAGCTGGCTTAGAAAAGTGCCTCTCTGAGGGCTTTGCTGAAGACAGGTATTGAATGGCACTGGGGTTATGCGCAGGGGAGTGCACTTCAAGAAGTCAAAGAGCTGTTCAGCAAACCAAGCATCCTTGCTCCATGCAGTACAGAAAAGCCCACATTTGTGACCACAGATGCCAGCAATCAAGGACTAGGAGCTACTCTGAGTCAACTTTAAAATGACGGCACCCGTAAGCTAGTGGCGGCGGCTAGTAGATCCCTTAGTGAAATTGAGCAACGTTATGCAGCAATAGAAAATGAGGCGCTAGGAGTGTGCTGGGCAATGGAGAAATTTTCTCATTATGTCTTAGGAATGAAAGATGTAACGATTGAAACAGATCACAAAGCCCTCATTCCCTTGTTCGGTAATCAGTTTCTAGATATGCTGCCTCCCAGAATTCAAGGCTTTAAATTGCGACTACAGAGATTCTACTATGACAGCAAATATGTGAGTGGAACTGACAACAAGGCAGCAGATGCACTATCATAATATAACAATTGGGAACCAGAACAGAGTGATATAGTTCGAGTATAAGTGATTGAGAGCTACGTACGAGAGAGTGTGCATTGCAATGGAAGTTGCGACAGGTTGGAGAAATTCAAAGTAGAACAAAGGAAAGATGAAACTTTGAGACAGGTTGTTCATTATGCTGAACAGGGTTGGCCAGTTTACTTTTCATCCATGGACACACTCCTGAGGCCGTACTTTGAAAGGCGAGGACTACTGACTATGAACAAGGGACTGCTGATGCTAGGCATGAGATTGGGGGTTCCCCTATCCCAGAAAAGTCAGGATCTTGAGGATATACACAAGGAACATTTAGGCATTACTAAAGGCCAAGCAAGGGCTAGAAACAGTTTGTGGTGGCCGTCTATGGCAAAGACAATAGAGGTACAGATAGCTAATTGTGAAGTGTGTAAGAGAAAATTGAATATAACATACGAACCCCTGAGACCTTCCGCTACCCCTGATCGCCCTTGGCAAATGTTAGGCACTCACTTGTTTCAACTAGAGAGAAACAACTACCTGATAGTGACAGATTATTATTCAAGATACTCTGAGATAGCTTTACTAGGTAGAGATACTACATCAAAGAATGTCATATCCCACATGAAAAGTATGTTTTCCCGGCACAGTATTCCAGATTGTTTAGTGTCTGACAGCGGATCGCAGTATTCATTTGAGTACTTTCAGAAATTTGCAAAAGCATATGGATTCACCCATGTCACAAGTAGCCCGAAGTATGCTCGCGGCAACGGTGCAGCTGAGAGAGCGGTTGCAACAGTAAAATCCTTGCTCAACAAGGAGAAAGATCCATATATAGCTCTCCTTGCCTACAGAGCATCACCACAGCTTGGAGTATACTCTTCCGCTGAATTGCTTATGGGACGGATGCTGAAGACAACTGCGGCAGTACATCCTGATAGTCTAATGCCAAAGCTACCCGATCATAAGAAGTTTAAAGCCAAGAATGAGCTTTACGAAGAGAGAATGAAGATGAACCACGATATCAATCTCAAGGTAAAAGATCTTCCAGCAGTGTGTGGTGGAGATCGTGTTATGATGAGAGATAGCAGCCAGGTGGGCACAGTAGTCAGAGCTAACCAATATGGCAATTGAAAGGTTATCATAGAGGGAGATAATGGTTAGCACTTGGTATGGAACAGGTCACCTGTAATCTCATTAATGACTCTACTGTAAATGCAGAAAGACGCAGAGTTAATGTCAGATCAGCTATGACGGCAACCCCGAGGAGGAGTATGCGGCTCAGGCAACAGCCAGATAAATATGAGGCATAAGCTTAAGAGTATGGTAACTACCATACTGCGACATGCTGCTACATTATATCGCTGAGCAACAAACTATGAACGCTAGACAATCACTATTGCATATTATTACGTACCTTACTCTTGACAAATATTCTTGTTGTTTACCTGCGTTGCATTTACCCATACAAATTTACAATAGCTTATGTGGTTGTCACAGGTTTTATGTGCCAATTTATCTTAGTAAATCATTATCTAAATATGCCGGCTTTTGAGCTTGTGAAGGGATGTTGTAATGATATTAGTACAAGTGCAAGTTATTCTCTCTTGTTCATTTTTTCAATAAGAGTAGACAACTCTTGCATTTAACGAGCAGATTATATTCATGTCTGGGGATGACCATGCGTTTTCGTTTGAACACAAAATTAAAGATAAACGATCTTGTATTGCTCTCGTTATAATCCAAGCCATTCTCTCCATCTGTGTAATAGAACAGTCCATACTGAGCCTTGTTTCACTTTGCAGAAACTTCATTTTTTGATGCAATTTCTACCTCACAATAACCAGCCGTAACAAGCCCGTTACAGTTATTGAGGTTTCACCAATTGTACATTAATAGACTTCCGATGATTGTCTATTGAGCAAGAGTACTATTTACAGCGGCTGTTTATTTTAGCAGTAATAATACTTTCATAAGAAATAGTAAAAGTTCCATCTCATCTGACTCAAGTCAGTTAGTTAATAAATTTAGATAGAAAAAAATCACCACCATTCAATTAAATCAAAGAGGTAAAGTTTCAGATTTGATTTAAAAAGATTAAATTTGATGGTTTGCCGGAGGTTAGTCGAAAAAGAGTTCTAAACTTTTAAAACATGTTTCATTTAGTGATTGATGCTGAGGAAGATGACGAAAGTGATAGAGACATCAAATACTGATCTGTGTTTTATGTAATAAGTGGAGTAGTGTCTTTTAAAATAATGGAAGGTTAAAGTAGAAATAACAACTTGTAAAGCAAATTAATGGTAAAATTCTAAGTTTTTTAAATTATGAAATTGATGGAATTGTTGCTTTTTGTAATGAATGACTCGAAGTAGAGAGTTTTTGTATTGCAATGAGTTGGTTTAGATTTGCTTTAGTTGCCTTACTCCAAGCTTCTAAGCCACAAACTAATTCACTGCTAGTTAGTCAAACCATATACATGTATGTATATATAAATTCTGTGTTAGTCTTTCTCTGTTTTTGCACATCCGATGTCCGATTACATTAATTAAAATCTAGGAATGGGAAATTGACTTGAAAATGCTATTGAACTCCGAAACCCGATTTGTTCGGAAAGCGTAACTCACATTAAACCCATCACTCCACACAACCATATTGCCTCGATATGGTATAGCGATGATATTTATGTCAGCTTCTAATCAGAATGCTCAATTGCTTGAATGTGCAATCTTTTTTCTAAATGTTTTAATGATGCAAAATTTGAGTGAGTTTAGCAACAGGTTTTTTGTTGTTTTAGCAATGTAATCTTTATTTTTATATATTCCAAACATATAAAAAGTTTAAAATAAATAAAAAAATATATTTTTAATATATGTGACCCAGGCAGTCAGAATGTACAATCGTGCTAAAACCACATTTTTGAGTTATTTAAAGAATTGAAATCAGCAAATTCTGAGGATTTTAATGCTTTTTAAATTTTTTAAATCGGATTATTTATGCCCAGGTTATGCAAGATTTAGTAGAGAAGGTCTCGTGATGAACTAAAACTGTTGTTTTGAATTTAAGCAAGATAAAGTTGATGATTCATGAACTGTAAATCATGGTATTTGTTTACAAATCAAGATGCCATAGCAACCGACCACTTAATCTCAACCTATATTGATGAAACCTGGCATTATCTACAATAAAACCCTGAAAAAGATAATGGTTGCATTTTTATTTCAATTCAATTGACGGTTGACCTCCCAAAGGTCATGGTAAGGTTAACAATATATGTGGCTAAAAGCTCACCGTCCTGGAGTTTTTCATTAAAAGGGTATGCTTCAAACTGGCCACTTCTCATCAAGCTATATTGCTATGACTGCATATAATGACAGTCCAACAACTTAACAAAGTGTTGGAAGTGCATTCAGATTTGTCCACCTATACAGAAGGTCATGGTAAGGTCAAGGAAAAGTGGCAACAGGGGGCATCAGGATGCGGAAATATCAACCCATCAAGTGACCATTTAATCTAGAGCTCTTTTTATGTAGTTTAACACTCACACAGTGTAGCACGAGTACGCTGCAGAGATTTATTGTAGTGCATTGGAGGGGTTTGTTTATTATGCTAGTGGCAATTTGTCCCAACACAACCATATTCAATGTTTCCTTCGGTAATTCTTGATACACAGTTCTAATGAGGCTTAATTGTTCAGACGACATAAAACTAGCGCATAATTCCCTACATTTGCACCCACTTATTAGTTTGATGTCAACAGCTAAAATAAGAATGTTATCGGCAGTGATAGGCTGATCTTTGATAGGCGGTAATTTGATTTAATTCATTAGGATGACCGTTATTACTCGCATTATCGTTAGCAGCCTCATATTGCGTAAGAAGCTGTATTTCTAAGGTTGCCCTATTATTACAACCCTCCCTCATCATCGCTTTCACTATGATCTGAGGCAGCTGACTCAGATTCTAAATAGAAATACTCATCTAAATTAATAGCAGCAACGAGCCGTAATTTTTGCGACGGTTTTATTTTGTTCTAGCCTGAAGCATCAAAACAGGAAATAGCCACATACATGCACGCACCCGTAGTTAGAGCCTATATTTATGATCTTGGGTTATGAAAAATTCCATAGCAACCACTGAGATGGGCATAATTAAATGGCAATTATGGCTTTATGATTGGTCAGACACAAAAATAAACAAGACCACGTGAAAGAGCAGGGTTTAATGCACTATAAACCATTGTTTTCTGAAATAGTGACGGTGAATCATACAATAGGTAAAGCACGCGTATCGTGTTATTGTGAACAATCCAATTACCGCACGATTGTACATTCTGACGGCCGGGGTCACATATACAAAAATTAGTGTAAATATAGACAGCTATAGTTAATTACACACAAGAAAAAACCCACAAAAAGCTAGAAAAAAAACAACACAAAAAATAAGAGAAATTATTATAGAGATTATGCATTGTCAAGAATTAATACCTAAATTATGGTTTAACAAATAGTATAATTATTGAGAAAATATTTCAGTTGTTGCAATAAATTTTGAATTAAACCAGCATTTTCGAAATTCAAGTTTTAATTAAACTAAATTATGTCGCTTATTTGCTAACCGGTGACAAAATTGAAAAAAGAAAGTTTGACTTCATTACGTAACCTACATGGCTATTTTATTACTTACAACATCCAAGTATCTATGAAGATTGCATGTTGTACTGATTTTGCATGAATCTCCTGCACAGAGCAAGTGAGTCATGCAAAAGTGCTTTTAGCATGAGGATATTCAATACTAACACTGAAAAAACTAAACCCACACCCGAACGAATCCTGAGCTAAAACAGAAACGTAGCTTTCAAACTTTCCCTATAGTGTTATTAAAATGCCCAGTAGCAACCCATACCTCAATAAAAGACAGGTGAAAACCCTTTCCTTGAAACACATGAAAGCTAATGCAGCATGGGCCTTAAAACGAGAAGATATAAAAGACCTTTAGCAGCCATAAGGTCATTTATAAATATAATTTACTGCAAAGTTTTCCTATAATACTCTATAATAAACTCAGAGCTTCACGGTAAAACATTGCAGAAGTATTCCGTACAAAATTAATTGAATTTTCCCACGACTAAACACTAGCGAAGCGATTGTTTGGGAGATTTAAGATAAATGCATATGTGCACATAACTCACAAAAACTATTCATCAACGGCCATCGCACACCCTTGTACCGAAATCTCATCAACAAATTTAACCATTTTTCAATGGAGTCGTTTAATTGTAATAACGATACAAAACACATATAAACCTATTAAAATATGTTACCGAGTCTTTGAAAGATTACTACAATATCTTAAAACTAATCGATATCATCGGATTAGGCCTATACATCAATAGACAGATTAAATTGGCCTAAAATCGTTACTAAAACTTTGACAAGCTTTTTTTAATCAAAATGAAGGCCGCCCAATGAAACACATACAAAGCCATGCGACCAAGAGTAGAACCATTATGTTGTTCATATTTCACGACAAAAACGTGCACATTTCATCAGTCTATGGCATTGTACAATTGCCAAAGGTTACTAATATTTTCCATTTTTTATATTTTGCAAAAATATTTAATTATAAGAATAATTACTCGACTTTATAAAATTATTATGAGATTTAGTTAGAAAAATACTTATTCGAATTTATTTTTCCGAAGGTGTTTTGTAATAAACGTAAACCGTTTGTGGCGTAGACCCATTTACAGATACGACATTGTGGTAAATAGCTTATCAGCCTTTGTTTTTTAGTCAAATTACCAAAGGTTTCATTAAATTATTTAAAACGTTATCCGAAATTCTTTACATCTTATGTACAAGCTAGGGCCGAACTACAACGCCCCTTTACGATGAGAACATTTTTTTATAATGCTCAAATTTGCAGAAAACTTCCAGACGTGTTAATGCTGATACTTTCTGTTACAGACCGCTATCAAAACCATGCTACATTGAACACAACCAACTTTCAAACTGTGTATATTACCAAGCAGCTTGCCATTTTACTTTTAAAGAATAGAGAAAGCATAATATTATTATGCTTTATTAGTTATCTTGAGGTGTTGACTGATGTTCTAAAAAAGAATCAAGGAGATTGACCCCCTAGAAGCTGAGATATAGACAGCCAAACACAGGTCTACCTAATAACGAATCAGAGGAAAACCCTTCGAAAATCCCGAAAACTGTGACGTATAAAATCGACTTAATGGTCATGTGCCGGAGTTATACACCCTTACCGCCGTTATGTATAATGATTGTTTTGGCTACGAGATGTGAAACGCTTCTCGCGATAGTAATTAATTTACATACTAGCTCTGGTTTCTCAGGAAAATCATCCAAACATTGTGTGGTAAAGGCATTTGCCCACAACCCCTCGCCATGATTTTTTAAAGCAGAAGAGCAGATTTTGACTATTGTGCTTCAAATTTCAACTCGATCTCCACGGATATGCTCCGAAGATCATCTGTTCAACGAACGGCGCGTGTATAGTCTATATGCGATATCCGCGATTGCAGTTTGTTTAGAATAAGAAATAGGAATGGGACTTTTTGTTCCTTCATCATTTTTCTACTGTGTATCTACTGCAGCATTCAGTTGATTTTCATGATTATCGTCACTATTAACAGACTGGAAGTTCACTACAGCCATAATCTTAAAAAGACTAACTTGACCGTGCTGCTTTTGCTATAAGAAAAGAAAACGATAACTTTTGCTTTGATTTTTCTATTGATCTATTATCTTATCTATGATTATTTTTTATGATTGATATAATATTCATAATGCATATTATACAAAATAATAATATAACTGCGTATAGAATAAATGATGTAACTAATATAATTTGTAGAAAATTCCAAATGATAACCGAGATTGATGATTGATTCTATTTATTAGCTATAGCTATAGTTAAAAAATCTGAACAACGCTAAAGATGAGTCTGAATAGGGAAGCTAAGTAGGAGAACAACAAAACTGAGCTGAACTAGCAAGATAGCGAAATGTTGCGAAATAATAGATGCGTGTAATTATTTTATGCTAAAACTAATCTACACGTCAGAGGGACTGGTTCGGAATTCTAGGAGCGATGATTGTTAGGCCCAATTTGATTGTTCTATACTTCCAGGGATTAAACCAATTAAAACGCCGTGATTGTTATAGGAGAACACATTAGTTGGCTTAATAGACCAATGGCATACAAGTCGATTTCATACGTCATATATTGATGATTACCAAAACACTTTTGTTTTTTGGTAGACCTGTGTTTGGCTGGCTATATCTCAGCTTCTGGTTGGTCAATCTCCTTGATTCTTTTTTTAGCACATCAGTCAACAACTCAAGATGAATAATAAAGCATAATAATATTATGCTTTCTTTATTCTTTAACATTGCATTTCAGAGATATAATGAACATATTTCCTTATTGCTGTTGTTAAATTACATACAGTGCAGTAGGTTAGGCCTACAGCTTTAATTAATATTTATTTTATTGTTGTAAAACATAGGTTTGAGATAGTAGTAGATTAGGTGTTATACAACTTGAAGCACTAAGTATTATGCAAATATGTCATAAACGTAAAATAAATCTACTACAATACTGTGGAATCCTACAATGTAAAAAAGAGGATACTAGATTGCGCGACCTTTAACAAAACACTGCATTTATCTAACTTATCTATATTTGTCGTGCTCCCTCAAATTTACTTTATATCATCTCGAACAACTCTCACTTAAACTATACTCTGCTAGTTCCTGCTGACAACTAATTTTTCAACAACCAGCAGTACCCTTTCTTTTTTTCATTATCACTTTGGTCGTGGTATGACAGTGGAATTTCTAGCATAATATTTTGCAAAATTTAATTTTCTTTTTGCTGCTTGCTGTACCAGGTTTTAAACTGGTAGGCCTCGAAACTAAGTGAAGCTGGAACGATTTAAACGTATAATAACATTCAAGCCATCACTTTTATTTTACACAACCATATTTTGTTGATTCTGACATATTTTGTGTAAAGTGCATGGAGCAAATGAAATGCATTAGCATATTTAGAACAACACGATGTATAAGCCAGATTTTTGTGCTACTCTTAACTTGTTAGACATAGACATATCATTCACCCAATTAGACAGTTTTAAACTTATCGGTGCTTAATATAAACCATAGGATGAACCAAAGCAATAAAAGTATAAACACCTATTATATGATTAAGAATTTATGGATTTTTAAAAATGATATCCAAATTATAACAAAGGAAAAAAAGCTGTTTCCTTTGTCTTGTAAATGAGGCTTCTGATCATGCTGCATTGTGTCTGACAATGTTGCATGATCAGAATTGTCTGGCTATAAGTTTTAGTATATTTAATATTTAACATTCAGAGAATATAATATATTTCTAAATGACAATAATTTAATATTTCATGAAGCCTAATTTTTGACCATGGTGTATATAAACTATTACAACTTTTAACTGCAAAGTCTACCAAAAATATTTTGGTGCAAAATTATTCAGCGTGGACTTTATAAACATCAGCTGAAGTCATAAAACAAGGTTAAAATGTGCTGCAGAATAAACTCTGACATGTTTTCAACTACTTATCCTATAATTGTGAGTAATAATTTTAGAACACTCCGTGTCAGACAATCTTTTACTTTAACTGTAGCTTCGGGCAGTATTAAGGATGAGATAATTTCCGTCACCAACTCTATTGCTCAAGTGATAATCTTCATAAACCTATTGACCTACAAGCTTTTGAAGACTCAATAACTGTAAATCATCTACAGCAGATGTTCACTATGGAGGAGAATAAACAATAAAATAAGTTTCTGGAAAGCTTTATACATGTTTTCTATTGGCCCAAAGAGTTTCTTACTTCCTTCTGTTTCCTCTCAGATACAATAGGCTAATTAGTTAACTACTCACTAATAGATTATATTTATTTATATTTTATTTTATATCAGTTTCCAGCTGCGCATGTTCTGCCTTGCACACCTAGTTCTGTTATTCACTATAAAGTACACGATCAACTACCCAGGTCGATAAGAATACCAGCCGTCACCACTTGTCACTGTTGTGTTCAGTCTTTAGTGTAGATGCCTCATTTGCTGACAACCAGTCATCATGTTTTTGTAGTTGCTCATTAGCTCAGGCTCTTCTAGAAAATTCTTGGTTGTTTCTGCAAGCTAAAATTATATGTATGCCTTTATTTGTTACTCTTATGTGTCCTTGCACCGTTTGGTTTATTCTTGCAGGTGTATTGCCGCGCTTGACTCACGATCTTGCTGTTTCTGTCTTATTATTGTCATTTGCCCTTTAAAAATGGCAATGTTTGTTCTCTCTGGCTAGACATTGGCGCCAATGAAATGCGCAACATCACTTTGCTAGGGTAGAGTGTACTGTGAAAGAGGGGTGTTTCCTCTTTTGCACACATACCGCTAAAACATATGTCATTTTAGTAGATTAGTCACTGTGTCAAGCGTGTCTGCCGTATTGACTTGTTTAGTAGATTTCTCGTTAAAATCAATCGCAGGCTTTTGACAAATGGTGACAATGTTTTCTGGTTTAGAGGGCTTTAATTCATTGTAGAAAACAGTATCTAAGTTTATGGTAGCAATGACAGCATAGTATTTACCAACATTATTGAACCAATGCTTCATTCTGTTGGCTGGATATACTGAGTTTTTTATTGTTTCTGCAATTGTAAATTTTTCAGCTAATTCAGTTTTGACTTTTTCATATATTCCATCAGTGCTTGGCTTCTTTGCTGTAATATTATATCATATGATGAGACCTTTTTAGTGAAATATAACAATAGTTTTTTGCCTCAATACTGATTGCAATTTCTCAAATCTTCACAGATAAATTTGTAGTTGTTTACCGAGTTCTAGAATGCTGTGTCTGCAGTGGGACCATTTCAATATTTTTCTATTACTAGTGACATTGTGGCTATGTTTATAATGCTTGTAGTTGACTTGTCATTTTTCTTCATGACTTGTCTGGCTATAGGTCGCCGCGTTTGCTTTATGTTCGTGCAGTGGTAATGTTTGTTTAATTAGAAAAGATGTGCAGACAGTTTGCGAGTGGTCAAACTCCTAATAAGGAAACAATGGCTCTTAGGTTCGTAATTGCCGCCTGTTTTTTTGTCATTAGAATTGCTTAGTGTTTAAAGTCAGTGTGTTTCCTTGTTGATTCCTCTCCTCCGATATTATGTCTGGTTTTCTTTTTAGTTGCGTATTGTAATTATATTGACAAATTGTTCCCTCCAATTTATTGTCTATGGTAAGCTTTATGTGGATGTAATGACATCCTTTCAGCTTTCTATTATGTTTCTGTATTTTATTCATCAATGCTTTGTGCTTCCCATATTTTTGCTGACTTCTATTTTATGAATTGTTCCACAGATTTTTTATGTTAATTGAATACAAATCCATGTCATAATGGTTTAAACATACCATTAATTAGTAAGGTTTTTATTTCATCAGGCAGAAAATTTAATATGGCGAGCTATTTTTGTTTGGTGGTCAAACAAAAAGAAAGGTTGTTTATAAGTGAGGTAAATTAGATAGAATTATAAATTAAATATAAAAATGTTCAACAAATGAAGCTTGCAAAAACAAATTTAAATTGATCTCGGTAGAAGCTCCCCTTTTTTGTTGGAGAAATTTCAAGCTTCATAAAAACTTAACCTATTAAAAAAAAGTGATCGAAACTTCATAAAATTCTTGAGTATGAACAATCATAATAACAAAGTAAATTTTTTTGAATAATAAAGATCCATAGGTGTTTTTTAGTTGTATGTGTACATGGAAGTACATCATATATGTTTATGAAAAATTATATCAACCAGGTTTACGACTCATACAGTATTATCCTTACTAAAGCAATATTCAAAAAACTATTTAAATTTATTGAGGGTAAATGTTGCTCTTATTATTGGTTATTGATGACCTAGTGAAGATGGGCTGCTGTAAAGGTTTAGTATGTAGCAAACTGTTTTAGTTTTTGTAATGCTGATTATAGTCATCATTATTATTCCTGCTTTGTAGTTGCTGCTTTATTGAAAGGTTTATTTTGCATTGCTTTTATTGCGCTGATGATTAATATTATTCAAAGTTTAGTAGCCTTTCAAATAATTTCCAAATATATATTTTATATCATACTTGCATGACAACTCCTTTGCATGTCTGATGTCGAAATAGTCACTATTTGGTGTGTTATAACATTGTATAGCATCACCATTGACATGTCCACTATCAATAAATCATGTGACCATTGATAGTGAACAATCATGTGATCATTGATAGTGAACAATCGTGTGATCATTGATAGTGAACAATCATGTGATCATTGATAGTGAACAATCGTGTGATCATTGATAGCGAACAATCATGTGATCATTGATAGTGAACAATCATGTGATCATTGATAGTGAACAATCATGTGATCATTGATATGGAACAATCATGTGAACATTGATATGGAACAATCATGTGATCATTGATAGTGAACAATCATGTGATCATTGATATGGAACAATCATGTGATCATTGATATGGAACAATCATGTGATCATTGATATAGAACAATCATGTGATCATTGATATGGAACAATCATGTGATCATTGATATGGAACAATCATGTGATCATTGATATGGAACAATCATGTGATCATTGATATGGAACAATCATGTGATCATTGATATGGAACAATCATGTGATCATTGATAGTGAACAATCATGTGATCATTGATATGGAACAATCATGTGATCATTGATATGGAACAATCATGTGATCATTGATAGTGAACAATCATGTGATCATTGATATGGAACAATCATGTGATCATTGATATGGAACAATCATGTGATCATTGATAGTGAACAATCATGTGATCATTGATATGGAACAATCATGTGATCATTGATATGGAACAATCATGTGATCATTGATAGTGAACAATCATTTGATCATTGATATGGAACAATCATGTGATCATTGATATGGAACAATCATGTGATCATTGATATGGAACAATCATGTGATCATTGATATGGAACAATCATGTGATCATTGATATGGAACAATCATGTGATCATTGATATGGAACAATCATGTGATCATTGATATGGAACAATCATGTGATCATTGATATGGAACAATCATGTGATCATTGATATGGAACAATCATGTGACCATTGATAGTGAACAATCATGTGATCATTGATAGTGAACAATCATGTGATCATTGATAGTGAACAATCATGTGATCATTGATATGGAACAATCATTTGATCATTGATATGGAACAATCATGTGATCATTGATAGTGAACAATTATGTGATCATTGATATGGAACAATCATGTGATCAATGATATGTAACAATCATGTGATCATTGATAGTGAACAATCATGTGATCATTGATATGGAACAATCATGTGATCATTGATAGTGAACAATCATGTGATCATTGATATGGAACAATCATGTGATCATTGATATGTAACAATCATGTGATCATTGATAGTGAACAATCATGTGATCATTGATATGGAACAATCATGTGATCATTGATAGTGAACAATCATGTGATCATTGATATGGAACAATCATGTGATCATTGATATGGAACAATCATGTGAAAAAAACTGATCATGTGAGATGCTTGTAGCATCTGTTGCACTAATTTGCTGTAGTCTTTGTTTGTTTGTTAGTTAGCCAGAACAAAAAAGTTCAGTTAATAGCTACATTTAATAGCCGAATATACTGTAAATCTACAAAAAATAGATAAATATGCGCCAGGCATTTACTCCGTCACTAATAATGTTAGTGAGAATAAAAAAAATGTTTTGTGATTCTCGAATATAAAAAAATCTATAGTTTAATTTTGTGACAAAAGAAAACTCTGATTTTCTAATTTTGTTGATCATGTTTGTTATATTAATTTCAGATCTTTCATATCATTTAACTATATAAAACTAGTCTTTTAAGCCCAAATAAATATTTGATAGAGCGTCAATTTAAATAACAACGCTGAGAAATATAAATGTTAAATTACAGCAATAGTAATCATGATGCAGTGGCCAATAATAAAGTATGATTTTATGCTAGCGACTTGTATATCGATTTTGTATCATAGGTATATATAAATTTCTATTTATATGTATAAATTATTTATTGTATTATATATGTATATATTATATGTTCATATTATATTATATGTATATATTATATTATTGTATTATATATGAATTATAATAAATGTCAACAAATTGTCTACTTGTTGATAGAGTACTTCATGACAGTTATAGTTATTAAAGCCAATGTGATTATATAATTAAAATTCTGAAGGCACTTTTTAATGTTTGGTAGCCATAGGCTAATGACGTCTTTTACTCTGCCATTATCTTCAAACTAGTATTTTACTTTTTTCTCATGTTTATAAAAATCATCATCCCACGACCACACGAGTGGAGCGGAAGTGTGAGAGTTTTTATGATAAATGCATGTGCACACAACTTACGAAAATTATTCATCAACAATGAGACGAACCGTCGTCAAGAAATTTCATCAAAAAATTTAAGCATCAGAATTTAAAGTCGTTAAAGTATAATAACGATACAAAACACATTTAAACCTATTTAAATTTGTTACCAAGTCTTTGTAAACCTACGATAATATCTTAAAACTTACCCATCTGATCGGATTATACACAAATAGACAGATTAAATTGAACGAAAATTGCCACAAAAAGCTTGAAAAGCTTGGTTTAATAAAAGTTAAGACCGAAAATTGAAACGCCAATAAAGCCGTGCGACCGATTGTAGAACTATTTAGCAGTGCGCATTTCACGAGAAAACCGTGCTCATTTCATCAGTCTATGGCATTTTTTACTTGTAATTGAATTTATTCGAAGGTTTCTGTAATAAACGTAGACCGTTTGAGGCGTAGACCGATTTACAGGTACGAAATTGTGGTACACAGTTTATCAGCCTGTGTTTTTTGTCCAATTACCGAAGGTTTCATTATTTGAAACGTTAGCCGAAATTCTTTACAACTTATGTACAAGCTAGGGCCGAACTACAACGCCCCTTTATGGCGAGAACATTTTTTATTTTGCTACAGTTTTATACGCGTGAATACTTTTACCATTCTACATTCAACGCAACCAACTTTCAAACTGTGTATAGTACACAGTAGCTTGCCATTTTACTTCTAATTTGGCATTTCAGAGTTATAATAAACATATTTCTTTATTGTTGTTGAATTACATACATTACAGTAAATTAGGCCTACAGCTTTATAACACTTTTATAACAGCTTTTATTTTGCTGCAGTTTGCAGAAATCTTCGAGACGCATGAACGCTCATAGGTTTTCTATTATTGCTGTATTACTATATTAACAATATCGGTTATTTTAATAATATCACTGCATTTTACTTATAATATTGGCCAAGATTGCATTTCTCCTATTGCAAGGGAGAGATATAAACGTGTAATATTTTCCTTTCATTGTTGTTGTTTGTCATGACCAAACACTTTTTAAATAAATTTTCTAAAAACCTATATAAATACCACAACTTCTCGATATTGCTACATATGACGTTTTGAAATGTAAACAAAATTGTGCATTGTTTTTCTATTATTACTATATTAATAAAATTGATTATTCTAAGAATATCAGTGCATTTTACTTGTAATATTGGCCAATATTGCATTTCTCCTATTGCAGGGGGAAAAATATAAACATATTTTCCATTCATTATTGCTTATTGTTGTATATAATAACACCCACACCCAGTACATTACAGTTACCATTGCAGTTATCCTATTGCACTGCAGAGCCATTTGATTGCTAATATTGCATTTCTCAACCATCAGTACCCTTTATTTTTTTGCCAATATCTCTGGCCATCTCTTTGGTCGTGGGCTGTATGACAGTGGAATTTCTAGTTTTATATCTTTATTATATATATATATATATTTATTATATATATATATATATCTTTGTCATATATATCTTTATTCTATATCACATATATAATATCATCTACATGCAGATTAAAAGACTTTATCCCTGTTGTCATACTGCAGGATCTCAGCTATCTAGCCTACCATTTTCCTGTAGCTTCTTCGACATGCTGCCATGTTTGAGATACCTGGAGTCGCAAACAGGCAGGGAGTGGATAATCAACATTGAGCAGCTGATTAGTATTGAATGCGAAATCACTCATGTTGTTTTGCTAGAGAGTTTCACAAATTTTCATTAGCATCAAAGTGACAAAATGTGTGCAGGAGGAGATTTGCGCAAACCTTAGCTAATTTGTACAGCTAGGTTCAGATTCTGTCGCATGCGGCGAGCATTATTTGGAATACGTTATGACATTAATAGGCCTACCATTTTGGAGTATCCTCGATATTTTTGCAAATATGTCCATTACTTTCATAAAAATTAGTTCCCTTAGAATGTGTTCAGGTGAGTTTTTACTGCTTGTATCATGGGATAGATGATTTTTAACCAACATCCCACGGAGTATATTCTTTCTTCACTCAGTAATCCGATGCAATACGTGTATTTATCACTGTGGTAAAACTTCATTAAGAAAATAATCCTTGCTAATTCATTGCAGTTACTCCTCTTATCTTCATTTTTTGTGGTGATGAAGTCCATTTATCTGAGGATCAGGCTCAAGTTGTCAAGTTGTCAAGTTGTCATGGTTCTTTCTGCCAATAGACCATTGTTGTAGGCATAATTCCTGTAAGAAGCCTCTCTTTCTGGTGAAGGCCTGACTGAATACACCAACAGAATCATGACGAAAGCATTGGTGAGCTGACCGTGACACGTTGCCGATTTGCTGTTTCTACATTCAACCGACTGGTGCTCATATGCAGCTTGAGATGTATATTTCACTCTTTGCAAAAATATTATCACAGTTTATACACAAAAGCTGCATTGCTGCCATGCCCCAAAGTCACACTATTTGATCAATCATGACACTTTACCATAAATAGTTTTTTTTTATATCTTTTTTTTCATCTGTATTAATCTCAAAACCAAAAGTCATTCTCTTAGCATAAAACTTCAAAGAGTTAAAATTGACTAAATGAGTACATGAGAAAACGATTTTTTGAGAAATAAAAAAACAAACTTGGCTTGTATCAGCTCATTAACAAAGAAATATTTTACTTTTGGCTTAATTTAACAGCAGCAAAATAATTGCTACTAAAATTAGTAATAAAAAAGAACGCAATATGGTAGAGTAAATGCTCTCAAAGCTTTAGGAAGAGCTGCAGCGTATGATAAATTTGATTGTGAAAAAGTACCGTATTATTAAAACAGCTAAATGCTTAGTGTAAACTTATATGCTTGTTTGTTTGTCCATTGTGCTTTGTAATGTCTATTAAGACAAGTTTTTTAATATTGAGCAAGTGTGCATTGGAGAACCAATATGGTTTGTCACAGCCACATTTGGCCAAAAAACTATATAGAAGGTTCTGCTCATCTAGCTAGTAGTGTAGCCAATCCAGTATTCAATTACATCCAAGTATCAAAGCTATCACGGTACAACATGACTTAAAGTAATTGTTGCCAGTTACTGCTTAATCAGCAATGCTGGGAGTAATGCCTAGACTTTTAAACTTGTTAAACAAATCATGAAGTTTTTTTGCTACTCATCTTTTTATAAAACAGGCGTATCAAGAATGTAAGTTTAATTTTTCAGTTCTTCTTTAGTAATTTATACATATTATTTACTTTTATGTAATGACAGCGGTCTATCTAGTTTTTAATCAACTATGAAAAGTCGGTGTAAAATAGATTTGTTATTATATAAAAGTCTGGGGAAGATTGAGTCATTGTATGACTCACTGAATATTTAGGTTCATTAGTTGGTGCAGGAATCGTCAGCACGTGTATCCTTAGTTGTTGTCAAGCTCAAAATACTGTTCAAGAGTGGTTTAGTCTGAAAACAGCAGCTTAGTTGTTCTGCAGTCAAAACCACTTGGGACCCGTGTCTGGATTACAGCGTAGTACTTATCTTTTTTTTGGGATCAATGGTATTTATTGCTGCATGTGACTAAATTTACTATAAAGTGACTTTCACGTCAACATCTCATTTGTTTTAGCAACTTGCGAATCCAAATTTAAATTAAGATGTTTTAATGACATCTTAATGTAATTTTGATGCATTTCTCTGAGTTTGCTATAAAATGACGTCAACATATCATGTTCAGCATATGTATGTTTATATATGAAGACCTCAACAGAAGAATGATCAATGTCATATTTTTTTTAAATCCTAGAGTTATCTTCTTTTAAATAGTTCTGGCCACCAACTTTAGCCTCTGTGACAAACTTTCAACAAAAATTATCTAGGTTCAGATATATTCCTGCTTGAAGTAAACTAGCTCTCTGCAAAAAGAATCAATGTACAAGTGCTACAAAACAATAACGATCATTGTCTAGATACGTGATTACTTACAGTCAATAGCGACGTTTGACTTTGGGAATTTCCAACATAAAAACAAACATTTTTGTGTAAGATTTGTAAGTACCTCCCAAGTTAGAAAACAGTGAATCATTTATGATGATGACATGATAGCCTTTTCAGATTAATATTTTTGTGATTAAACATATACTTGAAGTAGCAGCACTGACTTTGATAGTAATGAAAGTAATAGTTTTGTAAGAAAAGAAACATTGTGAAAGTTCATTTTAGCTTTGTAGTGATCGTAGCTTCACATAGCTTTAGCAATGCACAGCGTATAGAAACATTGGATTTTTTGCATAGCTCTATTTTTAACATTTTGGAAAAATGATCTACATGTAAATAAAGGATGAAGTTGATAAAAATT
Source organism: Watersipora subatra (assembly GCF_963576615.1). Taxonomy (NCBI): domain Eukaryota; kingdom Metazoa; phylum Bryozoa; class Gymnolaemata; order Cheilostomatida; family Watersiporidae; genus Watersipora; species Watersipora subatra. The sequence continues at coordinate 397,287 of NW_027045388.1, forward strand.
GTATACATATGAAGCAAAATCGGCAATTTTTTGGAAAAATGGCTGGCAGTAGGCCGATAGCTAAATTTTTTATTGGATGGCAGTTAAAGGGTTAATAACTTGATTAAATGGACAGAGGAAGTGGGAATGAAAGGAAGTATCCCAACAGTGCTAATAAGCCAAAATAAAAGTGTGTGCAAAAGGGTGCAGAGTAAAACAAAACAAAATATTGCAGTTTTTCTAGGACACTGTCAAAAAAGTTGTTGTTGCAGTATTGTGACCTGTTCATTTTTTTGTTGTTGAAATTTAGATGCTAGAAGCCCCATATTCTACCGCAATACAGCGTTTTAAATCAGAATATGATAACATTGTATCATTATCACCTAATAAAACATAATGCGTAGTGAGTTTTCAATGATTTCCAAAGTAAAACAATCAATGTATGTGTAGTTGTTTTAACTTAAGCCATGTTATGCTACACCAAATTACGTCTACCGCTTTTTGTTGGTGATATGCACCGGTAACATCTTTAATTACCAAAATTTAAAAAGTTTCTTTGATATAAGCTGTGATTCTTTCTAAAAAAGTTTGTAAACTGTAAAATGGCTATATCTCAAGTTTGAACAGCCGTGGCATTGATAATTCTTCCGTTAAGGTCTTAATGCCTAAATTAAGTGTTTTAATGACTTACAAGCCTCCAGTTGTTTTAAATAATAATAGTCTCTAGACTTTGACATCATTTGTGTAAGTGTATCATATGCAATGCCAATCATTGGCATAGATTACCTGGAACAACATGCTTGTATAACATTTGTTGCAAAACCAAGTTGAGCCAGTCAAGAAATCAATGTTTTCATCAGTAAGCCAGTATTGTGCTACTGATCAGTGATAAGCCCTGGAGATGATGTTTGACATAGACACATTTAGGTTGTAGTGCTAATATCTTATACCTTAATATTGAACTTTAACCTTTCAAAGTATCTATGACTTTATTTATTACAAGGGAATCAGAAATAACAATTTTTGAGATGATTTTCAATAGCTAAAGCAGAGATGACAATTTGCTTTGGATACTTAGCTCTATGTTGTTACAGTTTTCAGTTTACATTGGATTTTTGTAGGTATGTAGCTGTCTACTGACACTTTTTTGGCTATAGTGACATGCCGCCCAATGAGTCTTTTATACACTCTCTACTTTCAACTGCATTCGTTGCTTACTGACTCTTTTTTGAAGGGAATTGGCTCTAGACTCATTACTGAATGTTCTGTTCCTTTAGCCATTGGAGAGTTGTGGGTGTCACTAGTGGCATGAGTTTCTTTGTTGTTGCTGCTTTGCCAGCCATCTGTTGATCTGTTCAAAAACTTTTTTCCGTACTTTTGATTTATTCTCTGTTTATAGCGGGCAATTTTTCAATGCCAACTAGCAGGGACGAGGTTTTGACACTTTACAGCGGAAGGAAAAAAAATTGTTGTTAAAATCTTAATGTTTGTTGATGAAACTTCTGACTGTATGTTCCTAGGATTCCAATGAATATGCTTGCATATTATATGAAGTTTTGCCAATTATGCTACTGAAAGGCAGTAACTCAACCTATTGAACTCTGACGACCGATATTTGGGCATTGCATAAGGTATGTCAGAAACTCGAAAGACCAAAATACCGCCATTCACATGAATCTTTTTACGGGGAATATTGCGAAGTAACCAGTGGAACCAAACTAAGTAATTTTTGCACAGGGCTTTTGACCTGCATGAACACTGCCATTTTTACCATTTTCAATAATCCTAATCTACCGGTTTAATTATAATAACCATTGTATTTAGAATGACATCATAAAACAATGCTACAACTAATTTGTTGGAAGGTTATGGGAGATTGTGATTTAAACGAAGCATTACATGATACTGCCTATAACTTTCCAGATTGTTTTGAGTAGTGAAACAATGATAAATGTTTGTTCAACAGATATGATGCTATTGCAAAGGTTTTTACCAGCATTTAAAATTGTAGCTTGTTAAGAATGCTTTTGTGTATTTTTTCTCAAGCTATTGTCAAAGTAGGGCTGGTTCCTGTCATGTTCCAACATTTAGGTTTATGAATCAGTATATCAAGCAAGTCTATGATTTTTACCATACAATATCCTTAACTCTATCACAACTGTGCTAAATTCGTCATTCTGACCAAATTATTTCAAACGAATTTTCTAAAAATCAATATACCACTAGCATTCATGCAATATTTTGAGAACCCAATGTAGATGTTGTTTTACTGTAAAGTGCATCCCATTCAGAACAAATCTTTTCACAAAAGTTACATTAATTTGTTTAGTAAATCTCACTCTCACAAAATTCCTGACGTTTCCTTTGCATTGAGCAAACGCGATGAACTTCTTATTTCCATGACAAAAGCGATTTGGTTTTCCCGGTTTGAAAAACGATTATAAATAGATTTGCTTGGCAAAATTATTTTCGATTAGTTGCGCGTGATTGGAAACAAGGCTGTTTTGTTGCAGAAAAAATTTGATTGGTCTAGCTGATGTGTAGGGTCTGTCATAAATAGAAAAATTAAACCCTTTTGATTAGCCGATTCATCAGCTGTTGGTCTGTCCTTCTGTTATCGCGATTGCTGACAAATGAGCTCACTATAGTAAAAGAGTTAATCAAACAGTGTTTTAAATGTAACTAACATATATGGTATCAAATTTTATAAACATTGTTTTTGCTTGTTATTGGTTGCTGATTTTGCATGAATTGAATGCCATTATAAATCAGTAAGTTTTAAATCTTGCTGGCTCCTACAAAGTTGGTGATAACAGTTATAATTATTCTTTTCTCGTATTTGTTGTTTCTAAGATTTTTGTTCTGTCAACTGCAGGTGTATTTTGCTGTATTCATGTGTTGTACTAATCATTGCTAGTGATGCTCATTTAGTTAGCTTTTGAGCTGTTTGCCATACAAAAGTTTTTTTGCCTCATATATTATACTGTTAGCTTGTGCATGTCCACAGTATGCTCATCATGTTTTTAACTTTGTGGTCAATGAAATATTTGTCAGTCATTAAGGATTTAAATTCTGTCTAATATAATCTAACAATTTTAAATACGAGTCCAAATCGATCAGGCATGCAACATTCTAGTTATCTTAATAGCACGAATGATTCTTTAAAATTAATTATGCTTTGACAATGTTTGTGATTTGTAGAGACGCAAACGATAAAACAAGATAAACCACCGCCAACTTTGCTTTTTATAAAATGTTACTGCTTATACCTCTGTGTTTTGCCAAAAATCACCTCCTTCCCCTAATGTTAAATCTAAAAGCTTGCAGCATGAGTGTGTTTGTGTTCAAAGCTGCTTTTAATTCTTTGAGCAACAAAGTTATCCCTAAAAACCAAATATGATAGTAACGGGTGAATAGATGTAATATTTTTAATTTAATATTCTTGTCTTCAAGTTATATTTGAAATAAGTAACTTTGGCTATGATGCATTAGTGAAAAACTGTAAACATCGAAAAGATGATGCAGTACAAAATATTTGTCATGTAGTTGACTAACCTTCATGCTCAATTACTGAACAAAAATATAATCGAAAAGCCATTATCCCAATGATTCAGTCATCACCAACATATTTAAATGGCAAAATACTGCCTATAATTGCAAAAATATTCCATTGGAATATACTGAAATTTGAGCAAGTTCGCAAATTTGAAAAAAGCGCTAAATTCTATGCAAGAGTTTGATTAATAAAAGTGTACGTATGTTCCAAATGTACCAAAAATATGTTGAAAAAATGTTATAAAATTGTTCTCCCTTGTAGCTGATTTATGATTTTATGTAGATTGATTCTTGTAAAGGTACAGTAAGTTGTAAACTTTGTTGCATTGTGCAACGTTGATGATAGTGATCGTAATTGTTCTTGCATTGTAATTATTGTTCGTAAAATGTTTGTTCTGATTACTGCAGAAGTATACTGTTATATTCATGTGCGGAACGATTAAAATATACTATTCCAATTAAGCTTTATTTAGTTAGCTTTCGTGCTGTTTACCGTTTAAAACTTTGTTTCATATTTCGGTCAGCCAAATTCTATGCTTTGCGAATATCTGAGGCTCACTAGTTGACTTGTAAAAAAGATCGGCACTAGAATTGTCATTTTTTCATGTTTTATTTAGTTTTCTTTGTTTTAGACTATGCTGGTTAGTGTCTGCTTCACTGCCATGAAACTTTTTTTATCTATCTTTGTCAGACAGCTCTTATGCTTGACTTTTGTTCTAGATTTTTCCTCAATTTTCTAATACTCATTGCCATTTATATTTGTTTTTGCTGGTTGTTTGCAAGGCTGGTAGTAGCAGCTTCATTAGTGCACCACCATTTTTTCTTTAGTGTTAGTGGATCTCGTGTATGACCAGAGTTTGTTAACTGTGTTCTTAGCTTCTCAGTCAATAGGTTATTTGTCGGTCAGTAGGGATTGAAGTTAGTTGGTCTGTAATGTTTTTGTATGCTCGGAAAAGGCATTCAGACTTTGAACAAATCAGTTATCTACATCTCACTGATAGTTCTTAGGAAGTATAGGCCTTTTGACAGTTTTTTTTGATCTGGAAATACACAAAAAGGGAAAATAGGAAGTTTAATTGGGATTCTTTTTTAGAGTTATTGTGAGTTGTTTTATCAGATACAATGTCGTTTTATTAATAGTTTCTTCATTTTCTAGTGCATAAAATACAGATGCGGCATCTAAGGAGGAGAACATTACATTCCTGACAATGCAATGTGATAATTGATCTTTCCAATCAATGGTGAGTCATTAAACGCATCTTTGAGCTGTGTTTAGAGCTCGGGAATCAACAGCAAGCCTGACTTCTTTTCCAGTCTTCTATTTCCTTTATTCTATGTATTCCATTTTGTTTTTCATTCTTCTCAGTTAGTACAAATAGGAAGGTGAACACAATCAAGTAAAGTAGCTCAAATACGTCTGCTGCTCATAACTCTCAATTTGATTTTCAGCTTTTTTCTGCAATATTAGCTTAATAGAAAACTGTCTCATGAAAATTGGAGTCTAATACCAGTGAATACATTTCTATTGTTTTTAATCTCAAAATCTTTACTGAATACGTAACTGACGTATCTGATAGAATGTAATATTTGACAAAGACGCATATGAATCATAACTTTTGAACCACTTGGTCTATAACAAATATTTTAATAATATTTTATCTATCATAAAATTAAGCATCAGTTGATATGATGAATAATATCTCAAACGTATTGCAAAACAAGAACCAAAGCTTTTTCAGCTATTCCCAAAAATATTGGGAGTATTTCCAAGTCGTATGATTTATCAAAATTGTTACAGTTTATGGCATTGTTATTACTGATAAAATAAGAATGATAACTCTTAAACTATCAATATTGTACATTCAAAGTTACCCAGTCTGTAGATCTGTAGTTATTAAATATTTTGAGCTGCGTTGAGTGTAGCATGACAGGTCATAGCCAACAATTTGTTTCAGCCAGATAGTAGGTTGGACAGCAGTAAGTTGGGTCAGAGTTTTTATTGCCTAAATGCATTTACGTAGGCAATTGTTGTATTTTAGTACAGGGTTTAATAGTGTAATTTAGTGTTACAGAGACTAAAGTGCAAAACGAGAAGTTGAAGTACCCGAGTTAGATTCTGGTGCAAAACAACTTTATTCCTACACTTTTGCCGTATTTCCATAAATCATTTCCCTATTATTTCCATTTCCATATCATTTCCATAATTCATTTCCATATTATTTCCATTTCCAAAACACTTCCATAATTATTTTCCATTTTATTTCCATTTCCATAACATTTCCATAATTCATTTTCATATTATTTTCATTTCCATAACATTTCCATATTTCTAAAATAAGATTTCCATACCCATTTTCAAAAAAACTATGGAAATATTTATGTTTATGGAAATGGATATAGAAAAGTAAACATTTCCATAATATGTTTAGCGATCTCTGATTTACGTATAGCAAAAACTTTGAATTCACTTCAAATAAGTTTACCTTACTAAACACACACAGTTAGAGCTAAGTTTTAGTATGTATTTTAAACTATTTGACTGAATTTTAACTTTTTATCACTAAATTTTTAATACTTACCAGTCTTCACTTTCACATTAATTTTAGCGCACCCATTTGAAACCTTTTCAAACTAATTGGGCAAAAAAACTCAAATGATGGTTTTTTTGTAATGAAGTGGTTGTTTTTAATGGGTTAGTGGAAAATGCCCAACCACTAAACTTTCTGTATGAAGGGTTTGCAACTCCAACTTTGCCACTGGTTTTGACAGGAAAATATTAGCATTTTACACACGAGAATTGCTGAATTGAAAAAAAAAATGTCATTGCTTCTTCTTCAGGCATTGCGAAAATATTTTATGCAAACAGAATTTTGGTGTCTTTGCGATTTTGACGTAGGTACTAAGCACAAGGACTGCCCTTTTTGAAATGGGGCAAAAACTTTGTTGAATTTTTATGGTGAAGAAAAATTTGTAAGGAGAGGTGAAAAAATTGTATATCAGGGTAACCATAGCCTGAGTGTGCACTGTATTGGATGAATGCCTGTAAGCAGAAATGAAAGTTGGGAATTCAAATTAAGTTTACAGCAACCTTCTCAAGCTTAAAACTTTACCACTGTAACTTGACAGATAGGAAGACAGACAGGCAGACATTGACATTTATATAAAGGTTAGTAACAAAATAGCCGCACACTTGGCTGATGTCATAGCTGACTATTGTCTTGTTAACTGACTTAAGCACTACTTACACGTATGTATATTCCAGCTTTGTTGAGTGTAATGATAACCCTTTGTGCATTTTATTAATTCTTTCACTGCCACATAAATTCTGGTCAAATGTTATTCTGCTCAAATTAATTCATACAGATTTTTGAAAAATCAACATATTGTTAGTATTTAAGCAATATCTCGAGAATCAAAACAGATATCGTTTTACTGTAAAATGCATCTTATTCAAAATCAACTTTTCTACCAGATAAGTATACTGTAGAATGGTTTAGTGTATCTCAATCTTGCACGCTTTCTCAAAATCTCTGACGCTTCCTTTGCGTTGATTCAAAGCGATGTGTTTTTATTGCTATAAGGTTACCGATCTGGTTTTACCATTTTGAAAAAAAAAATAGAATTGGCATTGCTGAGCAAAAAATAACTTTTGTTGGCTGCACGCGATTGGCAACAAGGTTGTTTTATTAGAAACAAAAATTGATTGGTCTAGCTAATGCCTGGGCTTTGTAATGAAAATAAAACTGAAACCCTTTAAAATGAACACAAGGGCTTTTAGCCAGGCAAAACATTGAATAAGGCGACAGGGTTGGAGATAGTTTGCAGTTTTTTTCAAGAGAAACAAACACAAACATGATCGCAAACCAAGCAAACCAACATGATCACAAACATTACTGAAAATCCGATACATCGGCTTACGGTGGCGAAAGAAATAAGGCTCTGTTCATATATTTGTCATAATTTTATCCTGTTGTTGCATAAGGCTTCAGATATAAAATTGTAATGGGTGCCTTTCTTGGTTTTTCTTCCATCATTGAAGACCCATTTGAATGACTCTCTCTATATTTTTTACTCCTTTCATATGCCAATAAGCTTATTGTTCAGTATCAATGTATATGTTTTGTATATTTGGAGGCACAAAGGTGTTACCTTCTGTGTACTTCAATTGAGTTTGAATGACATTATCTCATCAGGTAAGTCAAGTATTGGTAAGATTTAGGAGCATGTGCATTTTGGTGTAACATAGAATGGTTCAGCATCAATCATAGCGTACATATTCCCTTAGTACTTGTCTTCCTTGCTATGATATTACAAACTGTGGCTGGTCCGCGTTGAAATGGATATGATAATCTTTCCCAAATGCATAAGAAAAATGTTTAAAGTTAGGCGGTTTAATTCTCAGTTGATTGTCTATCCGGTTGTTGAAAGTGGTTTCTGCTGAATGATGGTTTGATAAGTTTTATATGTTTCGTAGCATTGTGGTTATATTTATCATGTGTGCAGTTTACTTGTTACATTGCTTCACGCCTCATCATGCTGTAAATCCTTGAGCACAGTTTTTCTGTTTGGATGGCTGTGCTCGCATCGCTTTTTCCTCTACCTTGTCATTCATTATGACTGTCTTCTCATGTAGGTGCTTCTGCACAAGGCACTACTGATGCTCTGATTATGAAGGACAAAAGATTTGGATCGCTGCACTCATTTCAATATTTGTCTCAGCTATAAAACAAAACTATTGCAGCTGATGATCATCTGGAACTCTGGTCTTCTATATTTCTGGCAGCAATACACGTGCACTACCATACAACATCGCATTGCATTAATTGTTTGCTGGCTGGAGCTGTTCCTCTTCTTTCCATTTGCTGCGGTAAGTTTTGTGTAGTTGTACAGTGCACCCGGAGTTACGATTATTCTGATATACGGCTTATTTGCCTTATGATGTTGAACTTAATGTTTTTTACCAGAAATACAACTTTCTTTTGCTATACAACAGCAACCAAAGTTTCTCTCAAAATTTAATTTTTGCAGTGGTTGTGTTGAATACGTCAAAGTAATAAAGAAGCTGAGATACTTTTTGCCAAAATATCTCCCACAAAGAAAGAGATAGATGCCTGTCCCCCTATTTTCCTTCTCTCCTCTTATCCCCCTCTCACACCATTTCCTCTTCCCCTTCACTCCCTCCCCTTCCCCTCCCCCTCCTTCCCCTCACACCCTTCCCCTCATCCCCTCCCCTTCCCCCCTCTTCTTCCCCCTCCCCCTCCTCCTCTCCATCCCTTTCTTCCCGTATCCCTCTTCCCCTCTTCCCCCTTGTTCCCCTCTTCCCCTCCTCGCCTTCCTCTCTCTCCTCCCTTTCTTTCCACTTCCCCCTCATTCCACCTCCTCCCCATCCTACCACCTCCTCCCCTTCTTCTCATCTGATTGGACTGGTCACCAATACTCAAGCCAAGTACTGGCTCAATACTAATTTCTGGCAACCATTTAGAGTTTCACACATTTTTCTATATCAAATCTTCATCCGTGTCACTATCAGGTGAATAACAAGGATTATTCTCATTTAATCTTCAAACTACTGGTCCGTGACATAACTTATTTGTGTTTAAATTTATATTTTCTGCATGAAAATAGTATAATACTACAGAGCGTAGTATACTACCACATGACCTACTTGCGAGGTAGAAATCTTCACCTCTGTTGTCATCTGCTGTGCAACAGTTAGCTCAACGTTTGTATTTGGCTTCATTGGCTTGCCGCCATACTTACGACATCTGGGCAAACTAAGGAGCAGTGAGTAGATGGTAGACTTTCAGTAGCTGATTGCTATTCAATGCAACATCATTCATATTATTCTTTGATCACTTGTCAAAAATTTACTCGCTTCAAAGGAATCAATAGATTTTGTAGCTACGATTGCAGCTTATCTTTAGTTGCTTCGGTTTTTACACCATCTGAAGAAATGGGCAACCTACATCAACAGTTGTGTGTTCCTACCAAACATAATTGCAAGGAATATCACTGGACTGCTAGTAATGTTCCTTGCAATTATGTTTGGCATGGCTCAAGAGTTGTACATACATGTACATATACCAGAAAGCAGCTCTGTACAAAGGTAGACTTACACAGACCTTGAGAAAGTTTTTACAGTTGTGTTTGAATTCTGTAGGATGTAGCGGGAAGTAATAGTAAAATGTTGCACCATTATTAAGCTCACCATTTTTAGAGTATTTGCTACATTTTGGCAACAATGTGTGTAACTTTCCTAAAATTGATCCCATCAGAAAATGGCTAGCTTAGTAGTTATAGATTTTATAGTGGCAAGGTTTTGAAAATTTTTCTCACCATTTCTCATAATCTCATACATTATATTCTCTCTCAGCATAGTCACTCAACGTAACATTGGACACTGCGTTAACAATTTTTTAAGGAATGAGTCCCTGCTCAGGCAGTGCACTGACTACTCTCAGTTTTAAACTTTTTTGTTATGAAGTCCAGGTGTACCAAAAAACAGCACAAGTTTTAAATCATTGCTTAGAAAGTTTCCATGAAAATGTAGGTCATTTATGTATGTGGAGGTCTGGTAAAGCTCCTTTCTTTCAGCAAAATATAGAAAAGCGGATGAATGCGCAACCGCTAGAGCTACCACATATAACGGATCATATGTGTTACAATTCAAATGGTCCTATGATACAATAGACACAGCTGCCAAGAATATAATGGTCTTTACTGGGCTGAGGCCAATTTTCATTGGTCAATATATTTGTCAACATAATACATTAGTTAACGTTCAACAGATGCCAACAACTGAAGGTCATTTGCAAGCAAGTTACAAATTTTTTAAAGCTGGCCATCAGCCATGCTACTTCAAGCTTCAAGTAGTACCACTGGTGCAAATAGTATGAGTGGTGTGCATGGTACTTGTGTGTGAGTGTGTGCATGTTTGTTTTGATTTGCCCATCTGTTGTTCAGTGGCTATGTTTGTTTTAGTGATGACTAATGTTTGCTGAATTATGCTTTCGGTGCATTACTTGGCTTAACACCGCATCTACTTGAAAAAGTGCCACATTTCGTGTTACCTGACTAGTTTATGATGGAATTAAGAGATAGTTTAGACATCAATAGTTGCATGTCTTGTCCAGATGTATTTTGGAATGGAACTTTTGAAAGAAAGGATTTTCTTTTCGGAAAAGAAAGTATTGTTAGGATGGCTATTTTAAATCGCAAATAACAGTTAGTTTTTTGTTGTTGTAAAATTCAGATGCTAGTTACTATTTGACAACTATGGAAAATTTGAGGTGGGATATTCTAAATGGATATGCTGTGATCTTTACTGATTAACTCCAAAACGTTTTCTTGTTTTGAGCAAAAATACTACATTTGTGCTAGTTTATTGATAACAGTTTGCACATATACACAACAATTTGCATGTGGTTTCCTTGTGCTCTGCTTTGTTTGGCTTTAATGGCATCAATATATATAGGAAAACTGCCCGTTCTGCCTGTGTCCTGTTGCTCTTCTTAGAGCTGCTAATGCTATGCCGGTTGTTTTTTTGGCTGGGCCAGTTTTATTTTCTCTTTCCTAAGTTCAGTCTAGCAATTTCCTTTCAACTTGTTATTGCTGAGCTGGCCCCTTGCCAAACGATTAAGGCAGAAATAAGCTAGGCTGGCAGGCGTTCGGCTGAGCAGGGGACCAAGCTGGGTGCAAAAGTGAAGCTCTTCACAATATCATGAAAATTTAGGAGACGTCGGTTCAACACTGTGAAAACACCATGGATGCTCCTAAAATTATCTATATGCAGAGTGTTGTTGGAGGCCGACTCTGATTTCTTGGTTTTTGCTCCTTGGCTGACTGGCTCTGGCTCGCTGTCATTCTGTATTGAGGAGAGAGGTGATCACCAATTAGTATAGTAGTGGTTTTTGTAGTCTTTGAGATAAGACAGAGTATTGTGTGATGCGAGTAGAGCTTCGAGGAGACTTCGACTTTGTAGGAAAAAAGTTTCATTTGGAAATGGTGGAATTGAGTTTACTGTTCCTACCATTCTTTATGGTTATAGATGAATGCTCTTTATGGGTGGATTTTAGCTATAGGGTATGGTCAAAGTGCATTCTAGGCATTAAAAATGTGTAGCAATTTGCCTTAACTGACTAGTTTTGAGGCGGTAGCTGTTAGTTGAGTTATTTTTGTGAATTATGTAAGTTGCATGTTTTGTGCAAAAATATTTAGGAATGGACCTTTAGTTTATTTTGGTAGCTTTGCTCTTTTGCAAGAAGATGAAGGGAATAGAAGGGTAGATAGATAATACGATATTGATGTAGTGTAGATACAATGGTACTAATAGTGGTAAAGTTGAAGTAAATAGCTTCTAATGACAACATAGTTGGTACTGCAACAGTTGAAACCAAATTACAAGCTGCTTGGTGTCCTGTTTTTCCTTTTAGACATTTATAGGCTAACCCTTTAGTGGGCAAGTTTATTTTTAGTTTCCTCTACTGTGTGCAAAATTATTTCAATGAAATAATTACGTTTTGTGCTGGCTATATCACTCCTAACTTATAAATTGTCGGTTTGATCTTTATCAGCAATTTATATAAAATAATTTAGCTTGATAAACTATTATGTTGGCCAACATTTTGGGACTTCTTTGGCTGCATAGGAAATTATGCAGACTTATGCAAAATGTAGTTAAAATGGTTTTTTTTTGCCAATGGCATTCATAGAAAAGAATATTGCTGAAAAATACAACTGTATTCTTCCTTAAAATATATCGTTTATTAGACTGCTTTACATACAAAAGTAACATACATACATACATACATACATACATACATACATACATACATACATACATACATACATACATACATACATACATACATACATACATACATACATACATACATACATACATACATACATACATACATACATACATACATACATACATACATACATACATACATACATACATACATACATACATACATACATACATACATACATACATACATACATACATACATACATACATACATACATACATACATACATACATACATACATACATACATACATACATACATACATACATACATACATACATACATACATACATACATACATACATACATACATACATACATACATACATACATACATACATACATACATACATACATACATACATACATACATACATACATACATACATACATACATACATACATACATACATACATACATACATACATACATACATACATACATACATACATGCATACATACATACATGCATACATACATACATGCATACATACATACATACATACATACATACATACATACATACATACATGCATACATGCATACATGCATACATACATACATGCATACATACATGCATACATACATGCATACATGCATACATACATGCATACATGCATACATGCATGCATACATGCATGCATACATGCATACATGCATGCATACATGCATACATGCATGCATACATACATGCATGCATACATGCATGCATACATGCATACATACATGCATACATACATGCATACATACATGCATACATACATGCATACATACATGCATACATACATACATACATACATACATACATACATACATACATACATACATACATACATACATACATACATACATACATACATACATACATACATACATACATACATACATACATACATACATACATACATACATACATACATACATACATACATACATACATACATACATACATACATACATACATACATACATACATACATACATACATACATACATACATACATACATACATACATACATACATACATACATACATACATACATACATACATACATACATACATACATACATACATACATACATACATACATACATACATACATACATACATACATACATACATACATACATACATACATACATACATACATACATACATACATACATACATACATACATACATACATACATACATACATACATACATACATACATACATACATACATACATACATACATACATACATACATACATACATACATACATACATACATACATACATACATACATACATACATACATACATACATACATACATACATACATACATACATACATACATACATACATACATACATACATACATACATACATACATACATACATACATACATACATACATACATACATACATACATACATACATACATACATACATACATACATACATACATACATACATACATACATACATACATACATACATACATACATACATACATACATACATACATACATACATACATACATACATACATACATACATACATACATACATACATACATACATACATACATACATACATACATACATACATACATACATACATACATACATACATACATACATACATACATACATACATACATACATACATACATACATACATACATACATACATACATACATACATACATACATACATACATACATACATACATACATACATACATACATACATACATACATACATACATACATACATACATACATACATACATACATACATACATACATACATACATACATACATACATACATACATACATACATACATACATACATACATACATACATACATACATACATACATACATACATACATACATACATACATACATACATACATACATACATACATACATACATACATACATACATACATACATACATACATACATACATACATACATACATACATACATACATACATACATACATACATACATACATACATACATACATACATACATACATACATACATACATACATACATACATACATACATACATACATACATACATACATACATACATACATACATACATACATACATACATACATACATACATACATACATACATACATACATACATACATACATACATACATACATACATACATACATACATACATACATACATACATACATACATACATACATACATACATACATACATACATACATACATACATACATACATACATACATACATACATACATACATACATACATACATACATACATACATACATACATACATACATACATACATACATACATACATACATACATACATACATACATACATACATACATACATACATACATACATACATACATACATACATACATACATACATACATACATACATACATACATACATACATACATACATACATACATACATACATACATACATACATACATACATACATACATACATACATACATACATACATACATACATACATACATACATACATACATACATACATACATACATACATACATACATACATACATACATACATACATACATACATACATACATACATACATACATACATACATACATACATACATACATACATACATACATACATACATACATACATACATACATACATACATACATACATACATACATACATACATACATACATACATACATACATACATACATACATACATACATACATACATACATACATACATACATACATACATACATACATACATACATACATACATACATACATACATACATACATACATACATACATACATACATACATACATACATACATACATACATACATACATACATACATACATACATACATACATACATACATACATACATACATACATACATACATACATACATACATACATACATACATACATACATACATACATACATACATACATACATACATACATACATACATACATACATACATACATACATACATACATACATACATACATACATACATACATACATACATACATA